>NC_135715.1:72209772-72509772 GCF_964656455.1 Halichoerus grypus
GCAAGGAACAACCAAAGAAAGGAACTGAAATGTTTAAAGAAGTAAAGAATTGGGTGGGAAAAAAGGAGACACTATAGAATAGTCTCTTTCAAAGTTTTCTTATATGAAGAACAGACTAAGCTTCTTCGTCTTTATGAACCTAGATGGCAGAAGGGCCATCTAAGAATGAAAGAAGTCAAGACAGGCATTTCAGTTTGACAAAAGGAAACACTTTCTAATGTCTAAAGCTATCCAAAACAAACTGTCTTGGGACCTGGTGAATTCCCCATGTGTCCAGGTATTCCAACACAGGACAGGTGCTCACTTGGTGGGTCTGGATGAGATGATGCCTCAGGGTTGTCCCCCTGTTGGGATTCATTGAGGACTTGGTGTGTGTCACTATCATTTATTGATGTCTGGCTCAGATTCGTTACACATATCATCTCATTTCATGCTAACAATGCAATGGAATAAATTCCATTGTAAGTCTCCTTTTACAGAAAAGGTGGCGAAATTTGATACTGTGCTCAAGGTTGCATACTCTGTAAGTTACCAAGTCAAGCTTTGGACCCTGATCTGGGTGACTCCAAAGCCCCCGCTCTTTCCAACGTGGCTTTGCCGGGGCTTCTGCCCCAGCCGCCTGGGAGCTTTGTGTGCCGTATGAAACAGAGTGGGGGAAGGTGGAGCGTGGTGCAGGATTGCACACTGGAAGTGTGTGGGCCAGATTCAGCTGACATACGTTTTGATTGGCAGGCAGAGTGCTTTTGGCTGCCAATATTTAATAATTGGAGGAGTTCACGTAAAAATCTGATTCCCTACTTATCTTTAAAAACTGGAAATTAGCCATATTGGCCCCTATTCCACTTGGCAACAGCCGGCTGCCGCAAGCAAGGATTGCCTCTTCCAGACCTGGTCCCCACACTCTCAACGGTCAGCTTTCTCACCGTCTCTCATCCTGTTACTCCCATTTGCCTTCCTTGCCCGGCCCCCAGAGGGATGTCCGCGTGCCATGCCCAGTGTGAACATTCCAAGTGAATGAATGACAAATCGTAAGTTTGGGAATAGGAAAAGCGCTTGCCACCCTTTCTGGATGAGGACTCTGAGCCCCAGGGAGTCCCATGATGGCACAAGTTGTCAGTGCAGGACCTGAACGGAACCCTGGCTCCAGACTCCTCATGACTCTGGAAGGAATGTTTGCCTGATAGCTGCTCTCTAGGAGAACCCGAGTCCCAGCTGGGGAGGGGGTGACCAAGCGCCCCCTGTACTCGCCGACTGTACCCTTGGAAGGAATTCCATCTCTAGTCTCCATAAAACAGGACCTTCTCTGGTTTGGCTGTTCTCGGTCAGGAGGGGGCTGTCACAGAGACCACCAAGGGATCACTGGCACTGATAGCAGAGAGAGCTAAGCTTGATTGCAGTCGTGAGAATTACTTGTCAGTCTGTGTTTCGGATTTCTAAGTTCTGTCAGAAGGACCACGCTACCCCTGTGTCTGTGCCACCATTTCTCCCGTTGGGGTGGATATTTGAAGGTGGTGTTGCTCCCGAGTCATTCAGGAGGGTCAGGGCCAGATGTCGGTGTGGTGGAGAGAGAATGGTCTAGAATCAGGAAACCTGAATTCAGTTTTGGCTCAACCGTTCATATTATTCCTGTGCTCCTTCTCTCTGGGCCTCAGTTTCCTCTTCTGTAAGATGAGAGAGTGTTAGGATATCATAAAAGCCTCTTAACAGTTTTACAGTTTCATGATTCAGAGGCAGAACTGGAAATAATAGGACTTGGGACATGGCCAAAATCTTGGCAGTAGAAGAAAGTTACAATAGTCCTTCAGAGCTCCTTGCATCTTCCTCTCCTTTCTCCTTCATTTGTGCTTCATTTCCTTCCTTCCTGCTGTCTGTCCTTCCTTCCTTCTTTCCTTCCTTCCCTCCATCTTGCCTTCCTTTTGTCTTTCCATCCATCCATCCATCCTTCCATCTTTCCATCTATCTTTCCTCCTTTCCATCCATCCATCCATCCATCCATCCTTCCTCCTTCCTTTCCACTCTTCCTCTCTTCCTTCTTACCTTCCTTCCTGTCTTTCTCTTTTTCTTTTCTTTTTGAGATGCTTCAGATGATCAAGATGAAGAGCTAACAGATCATTCAACTAAGCAGCTTTGCGTGAACACCCAGTCAGCGAGGTTCCAGGGCACGCGGAACGCCTGAGACCTCTGCTTTTCTGGATATTATAGTCCTAGTCAAGCTTACCATCTACTCAGCACTCCAACTACCTTATTTAGATCTTAGCTATAATTTTTAAAAAATGACGTTCCTCTTCTCCTTTAAGGCAACATTTCATACTTTTTCCTCTGATCAATCTGAAAATTTCTGTGTGGGGGAGGTATGTGTGCTGAGCAGAGAGCTGAACTGTAGTAGAAAGACCTTGAGTTCACGGACTATGATTTATGCACAGCGCTGGGTATTTAATACATTCCGATTTCACCTTTTTTCTTGCTTCACCTGATATCTTCTCCATAAACATCAGCTGACTGTCTCCCACGTGCCCAGCCTGTGCTGGACACGGAGCTGAGATGGTTGATTACCCTGATCTGCCGCTAGCTGCCCATGTTTCAAGGAGCAAGTTCATAAAAGATGCAAGAGGAAGGAGTGAGGGTGGACTGTCGTCTGTGTTTTCTGCTCTCCTTTCTAACTCTTGTCCTTTTCTCCTCCCTTGCTATTCAATTAGCTGTTGTAACTGGGCCAGTGGGGCTTCAAAGTGAGACAAGGCAAAACTACATGTTTCTCTTCTGAAGAAAGGTAGTCAGGAAAGAGCTTTTCCAAAAAGAGACATTTCTTATTTTGTACCACATAAATAATACATTTTTAAAATTTTTAATTTTGGGATAGCATCTTGAGTCTGAGACATGATGACCTTTCTCTATTTGCCTTGCTTGAACAGAAATATTTCTGTACAGTATCTATCTAGATGACAGAAGCTGGAAGCTGATATTCCCAGGTCAGCCACCCCAGGATTTTTCTCACTTTTGAATCCAAATACTGAGCCACCACTATTGGTAACTGTGATTATAGATACAATCTATAATTAGGGTTGGTGGTAAACTACCACTGAGGTTTTATGATATTCATTTGGAAAATCAGGATAACTTGCTAGGAAATACCTAATTGAATACTCTGTATGGCCTATCATCCTCAGACATGTTAGTCAAGTGACTTCTTTAAATGAAGGCAGAGATGTTTCACTGTGCTCCCAGCTGAGCAGGGGCTAAGAGGAACGGAAGGACATATTTGCAGTCAGGATGACTTTGTCACAGGGGAAAATTGCATTTTTCATGAGTAGCCCACCCGGATGCAAAGGGGAGTGGGAGAAAAAGGTTGCAAGGACCCATAACGTGAAGAGTTTGCACTGGATGATCTCCAGGAACTATTCCAGCTCAAAAAACAGTGCATCACTGTTTTTAAGAAAGAGCCCCAAGTTCTGGTGTTTTCAAAGTGTGCTTTTGAGATACAACAATTCACCCATTTAAAAGTGTACCATTTAATAGTTTTCAGCATATTGACAGATATATGCAACCATCAACACCGTTAGTTTTAGAACATTTCATTATCTCAAGAAGAACCCCTGTACACTTTAGCTATCACCCTTTCTCCATCCTTAGCTCCCAGCCTGAAGCCACCACTAATATATTTTCTGTCCCTATAGATTTGCCTATTCCGGATAGTTCATAGAAATAGAATCAAATATGTGGTATTTTATTATTAAATATATAAATATATTGATGGCTTTTTTCACTCAGCATGTTTTAAAGTTTATCCATGTTGTGTTGTACCACGTATGAGCATTTCATCTCTTTGTTGCTGGATGATATTCCACTGTATGGATCTACCACATTTTAGCTACCCATTTATCAGTAGATGGACATTTGAGTTGTTCCCATGTTTTGGCTATGACATTCATATACAAGTTTTTGTGTGGACATAAGTTTTCATTTTCTTGGGTAGATACCTAGTGGAGGCATTTGCTGGGTCCTATGGTAACTCAATGTTTAACCATTTGAAGAAATGCCAGACTGTTTTCCGAAGTGGTTTTACCATTTTACATTCCTATCAACAGTGTATGAGGGTTCCAATTTTTCCAAATCCTTGCCAGTACTTGTTATTGTGGGTTTTTATTTATTATTATAGCCATCCAATTGGATGTGAAGCAGTATCTCGTTCTAGTGTGGATTTGTATTTCCCTGATGACTCATGATGTTGAGCATCTAGTCATGTGCTTATTGGCCATTTGTATATCTTCTTTGGAGAAAGGTCTATTCAGAGCATTTTTCCAGTTTTTAATTGGGCTATTTGTCTTTATTATGAGTTGTAAGAGTTCCTCAATTTTTTATTAATATTATATATTAATATATTTTATATAATTATATATTTAAATATTTAATATCATCTAGATATAGAGTGTAGTGACACGTTACAGATATATATATGTCTAGATTTTAATGTATTCTAGATTTGTATAAATATATACTAGATATTCTAGATACAAGTCCCTTATCAGATATATAATTTGCAAATATTTCCCTCATTCTGTGGGTTCTTCTCACTTTCTTTGATAGTATTCTTTGAAGCACAAAAGTTTTAAATTTTGATGAATTCCAGTGGATCTATTTTTTTCTTTTGTTACTTGTATCATAGTAAGAATCCAGTGCCAAATCCGAGATCATGAAGATTCACCTCAAGGGCTTCTTTTGAGAGTTTTATAATTTTAATTCTTACATTTAGGTCTTTGATCCATTTTGAGCTAATATTTGTGTATGGTGTGATAGAAAGGTCCAGCTTGATTCTTTTGCATGTGAAGTTACTCCAGCACCATTTGTCGAAAAGCCTATTCTTTCCCCATCGAATGATCTTGGCACCTTTGTCAAAAATCAACTGACCATAGACTCATGGGCTTACTTCTGGATTCTTAGTTCTACTCCATTGATCTATGTGTCTGTCCTTACGCTAGTACCACACTGTCTTAATCACTGTTGCTTATAGTTTTTGTGGTAACTTGAAATTGAGAAGTGTAGTTTTACACTTCTTGTGTTAAATATATTCCTAAGTACTTTTTTCTTTTTGATGGCTGTTATAAATGGAATTGTTTTCTTAATTTCATTTTCAGATTGCTCATGCAAGTATATAGAAATATAATTCGCTTTTGTATATTGTTTTTGGACCCTGCAATCTTGTTGAACTTATTTACTAGTTCTAATAGTTTTTTTTTTTTTTTTTTTTGGTGAATTCCTTAGGATTTTCTATATACAAGATTATGTCATCTGAAAATAGAGAAAATCTTACCTCTTATTTCTTTTTCTTGCCCAATTGTGCTGGCTAGGATGTTTATTGCATTATTCACGATAGCCATGGTGCCTCTAATATAATGTTGAATAGAAGTAGTGAGAGTGGACGACCTTGTCCTGTTCCTAATCTTAAAGAGAAGGCATCCAGTATTTCGTCACTAGTATGACATTAGCTGTTAGGGTTTTTTTGTTCTTGTTTTTTGTTTTTTTGTAGATTTGCTTAACAGGTTGAAGAAGTTCCCTTCTATTACTGGTTTGTTGAGTGTTTTTATCATGAAAGGGGTTTGGATTCTGTCAAATGCTTTTACTGCATCTACTGAAATGATCGTATGCCTTTTGATTTTTATTCTATTGATATGGTATATTAATGACATTGATTTTTGGATGTTAAACCAATCTTGTATTCCTGGAACAAATCCCACTCAGTCATGGTGTATCATTCTTTTTATATGTATTCAGTTTGCTAGTGTTTTGTTGAGCTTTTTTGTATCCACATTCACAAAAGATATTGATCTGTGGTTTCCTTGTGATGTCTTTGGTTTTGGTATCAGACTGCCCTCAGAATGAATTGGGAAATTTTCCCTTCTGTTTTAGAACAGTTTTTGAAGAATTGGTATTAGTTATTTAAATGTTTGATAGAATTCACTTGCCATCTGGGCCTGGGCTTTTCTTTGTGGGTAGTGTTTTGGTTACTAATTCAATCTCTTTACTTATTATAGGTCTATTTGGGTTGTCTGTTTCTTGCTGGGTTAGTTTCAGTAGTTTATGTCTTTCTAGGAACCTATCCATTTCAGGTTATCTAACTTATCGGCACACAATTAACAATATTCCTTTATAATGCTTTTTATTTTAGTAATGCTGGTAGTAATGTCTCCTGTTTCCTCTCTGATTTATTAATTTGTCTTCTCTCTTTTTTTCTTGTCTTGGCCTGTCTGTTTAAATGTTTTCCCATTTGTTAATCTTTTTTTTTTTTTTTTAAGATTTTATTTATTTATTTGAGAGAGAAAACACGAAAGAGAGAGCAAGCAAGCACGAGCCGGGGGGGGGGGGGGGCAGAGAGAAGAAGAGGGAGGGGCATGAGAGGGCAGAAGGAGAGGGAGAAGCAGACTCCCTGCTGAGCAGGGAGCCCGATGCGGGGCTCGATCCCAGGACCCCAGGATCATGACCTGAGCTGAAGGTCTTAACTGACTGAGCCACCCAGGAGCCCCATCCAATTTGTTCATCTTTTCAAAGAACTAGCTCTTGGTTTCACAGATTTTTCTCTATTGTTTTTCTGTTCTCTACTTCATCCATTTCTACTCTAATCTTTATTCTTTCCTCCCTTCTGCTTCCTCTAGGTTTAGTTTGCTGCTCTTTCCCTAGAGTTTTAAGGTGAAAGAGTGGGTTATTGACTTGAGGTCTCTCTCTTTTCTCAGTGGAGGCATAAAGCTATAAATTTCCCTCCAGGCAGCTATAAATGTTAGCTCCATCCCATAAGTTTTGGAATATGACATCTTCATTTTCATTCATCTATTTTCTCATTTCCCTTTTGATTTCTTCTTTGTTTCATTCACTAGTTAGGAGGGTGTTGTTTAATATGTGGGCTTCCCAAGTTTCTTGCTGTTACTGATTTTGGTTTTCATTCTACCGTAGTCAGAGAATACTCTTTGTATTATTTCTGTCCTTTTAAATTTGTTGATGTTTGTTTCATGGCGTAGCATACGGTTTATCCTAGAGAATGCTCCACGTACACTTGAGAAGAATACATAGCCAGCTGTGATGGCTGGGGTCTCTTACAGGTGTCTCTTGGGCCTCTCTGGTTATTAGTGTTGTTCAAGCCCTCTGTTTCCTTTTTGATTCTCTGTCTAGTTGTTCTGTTGAAGTTGGGATATTGAAATCTTCATCTATGATTGTTGAATGGTCTATTTCTGTCATTTCTCTCAGTTTTGGCCTCATGTATTTTGTTACTCTGTTGTTAGTTGCAGATGTTTATAATTATTATATCTTCCTGATGGATCGACCCTATTCTTATTATAAAATGTCCCTCTTTATCTCTAGTAACATTTCTTGTTTTAGAGTCTATTTTATCTAATAGTAGTATAGCTACTTCAGCTTTCTTATGGTTGCTCCAAAGCTCTGCTTTGAATTTTCATAGACTTTGATGGGCACTGTAAATGAGTGAAGAAATTACCCCTTTTCCTTTTTACCCCCCTTCATCTTTCAAATGAAATATTTTACCAATCAACCAACTCTCCTTGAGCACTAAGTATGGTCCCCAACACGAAAACCTGTGTGACGTGAAAACTCTTGGGTCTAGATTAGAACCCTTTCATGGGATTGGTTCATCCTCTTCACTTCATCCTCAATAAATTAAAATCACATCCTCCTCTAAAATAACGAGGAGTCCTCATGACCAGAACTTAGAGGTAAGAAACTGAAATTGAAAAGGAAATCAGGAAAAATTTTATTAAAATCAGAGGACTATGAAGGTTTTAGGAAAAAGATGTTTACTCTTGAACTCCTCTTCAAGTCAGAAAAGCTTCCCCGAATTCTTTGGGTCGTTCACTTGCCCCGAACGCAGTGGAAGAACCCCCAAGTGATGCTGGTGGGAAATGGCACGGAATGAGGATGGCATGCTGGGACCCCTGTGTCTGTGGGGCTTACTGTGCCAGAGTGAGTACAGATCTCAAAAGGAAAAAACACATTTAAAAAAACAGATGTAATACCACTCAGAGCAAGGGTCCCTGTTTGATCTTTCCCTGAGTCTGAGCCCACTTGTTGTCCTAGAGGAGGATAGCCCCGATCCTGCCATTAGAGGAGAGCACCTCACATTCTGGGCCAGTTTCCTGTCACTGCTCTGAGCTCTAGGAGTTCAGAGAGGGGAGGGTGGCGTGACCTCTGCCTAGCTGGGTGTTGGCACGAGGCCCTGGTGACAGTGTGTCTGCGCTGTGAGTGTGCCGACAATCTTTGGAGCAGCTCTTCCTCGCTCAACAACCAGCCAATTTGGTCTCAGGAAACCACTCTGCAGTGCTGGCTGGGTTCAGAAGTCATTTTTAATTTTGTGACAAAGACAAATGTGTCCTAGGGGAGTAGTAAGTGGTTTTACTGGTGATATTAATGGAACCGTGACCTCTTCTGTATCTATGGTCCTACAAAACAAAAAATGTTTGTATTATAATATGTCAGGCAAGTTCATTCTTAGCCCTTCCTTGAAGCAAATTGTAGAGGAAGTATACTATTAATAAGCCCAGAGCATAGTGTGTGTGTGTGTGTGTGTGTGTGTGTGTATGTGTGTGTCCACAGTCATAACCTCATTTGCAAACACAGTGGATTTTAACCAACTGCTGACTTGATACAAATGATGTACCTTGAATTGTGTTGGGATGGACACAATTCACTGAAGTTCCGAACAGAAGTGCGGTGGGCCCAGGGCTGATATTGGTATTGGCTTGTCGAGGCCGATAGTTGTAGTCAAATTCAAGTGTTGGGGGGATCCCAAGTGACAAAGAGAAAGGAAACATTCAAAGGTACATGGAGTTCACCTCTTCTGTTTTCATTTGGGATGGGAATTCATTAGCCTAGACATGACTACACTGATGTTTACTATTTCCTGCCCCGACTTTTTATGCCCGTGCCCTTGGTTGCAAATAGTTGCTTAAGGAGACAGTAAATTAAATGTGAAGGATTTACAGTTTAGTTACATGAATTAAACCGTTTCCTGGTGTTTGTGTTTACCTTGGGACTCACAAAGAAGACGAAAATATAGACTCACAGGAGGAAGGAAAGGAATGATCAAATCCCAATAGTTTCTGCTTGAATGTCTAGCTCAGCAACTTTATTTAAGGGAGGAATTTTGTGCTGATAAGTGAATCTTTGTCTCTGTATAATTAACTTTTCCTCTCTGCATATGTTGCTACACCCACTGAGCTCTCCTAATAGACATGTAACTATTAACTGTGCAGTGTTAATGTCTATTGGGCAAAACTAAAGTAAATCAAATGGCAGAATTGATAGTTTTCCTCAAGTAAAAATGGATGCTGCTTTATAATTTGAGACTTAAATTTAATAATTCAAAATGTTATCATAAAATAATACATGATCATTCTAGAAAATCTGACAAATACATAAAAAGGTAGATAAGAAAATAACAACAAAGCCACTGCTCAAACATTTTAGTGTATTTTTTTCTATGCCATAGACGAATATATAGTTATACCTTTTATAGTTAAGATCATGGGTATAATTTGTGATTTTCATATATCCCAACCCCCTCTCTCCGTAAGTTCAAATCTCTCATAAAAATAAGAAAAGTAAGAGCCAGCACATATCCAGTATTAACTGTCTGCCAGGTACCATTCTAACCACTTTACATATATTCCTTCATGTAACCCTCATAATAGCCCTTTGAAGTAGATTTTTGCAAATGAAGCACAGAGAGTAAAATGATTTGCCTGAGGTTTCACAACCAGTAAGGGGGAGAGCCAGGATTCCAACCCAGTTTGCAAAGTGTGAGCTCTGAACCCCCACCATCTGCTGACGCCCTTTGACTCAGCCTTTGTAACCGCCCTGTCCCCAAGGCTACCCTCACAGCCCTGCCCCTGGGTGATTGTCCTCTTCTCAGAATTCCTCTAATACTAGACAGTATGACAGGGCACATCCTTTCCCCACTGTGTGTGTGTGACAATCAGGCTGAGTCTCTGAAGAGCAGTTGCCGGCTACAGCCCTTGTGGGGCTGGGTGGGGGGGTGGGGGGAGTTGCAGCCCTGAGGGTGGTACAGGGGAAGGTCAGGAGATACTGGCCTCCAGGCCTGGCTCTGCTCACCTCACTTCACGTATTTACACCTCTGTCTTATCTGTAAAAGGACAGAGTTGTTGGATAGCCCTTCATCCATTTTGTTAGGTCATTCATTCATTCACTGACTACATGTCAGACTGAGATGCGTACAATCTGTCTCCTCTCCTCTAGGAATTCATCAGCCAGTTTGTAGCCAGAGAAGTAACCTGCCCGTTGAGTGTAGAGTGTGTGAAGTGTGGTTATTGGAGAATGTTGGGGATTTGGGGAGGGCCCCTAAGGTGGGCTGGGGCGGAGAAAGGGTATAAGGAAGGGGCTGGCCTAGCAAGGCTTCCCAGAGGACAAGGAGGAATTCTGTGTCTAGCGTGTGTCAAATGATTCCATCTTAAGCAGGCTACACCAATGTTACTTTTTTTTTTTTTTTTGAATTAAAACTACAGGAATTTATTGTCTCACATTCTAGAAACTAGAGGTTGAAATCAGCGTGTCAGTGGGACCATGCTACCTCTGAAACCTGACAAATAGAAGGGGGCTCCTTCTATGTCTCTTCCTACCTGTGGTGGTTGCTGGCAATCCTTGGCAGCCCCCAACTTGCACCTCATCACTCAGTCTCTCCCTGTGTATTCATGTGGCTTCTCCCCCCACGCCCCCCACGTCCATCTCCTTGGGGCCATCTTCCTAAAAAGGCACCAGTCATACTGGAGTAGGAACCCACCTACTTAACTGATAATTCCATAAGCAATGACTCCATTTGACCCAATTGAGGTCACATTCTGAAGTACTGAGTCACATTCTGAAGTGAGGACTTCCACATTTTGGTTTTTGGGGGGGACACAGTTCAACCCACAACAACTTCATAGCCACCATCTAGTCCAGGTAACCACTGCCTACTTACTGCTGTGTGTCTCCATTCTCCATTCAGCGTCCAGAGCGAGCTTCCTTAAAGTACAGTAAGCAGGTGGGGGGACTCGTTGGATCTTTCAGGTCCAGTTGGAGAGAGTTAACACCATACTTCTTTCCATCTGGGTGTCTAAGGCTGAAGCCAAGGGCAGAAGATGGGAACACAGTGACTCCTGAAGAGATCATGAGATGTCAATGGGTCCCTGAGGGTGAGGGCATGGTAGGCTGTTCGAATGTTCCTAAAAGATCTGATGCTCATTCTGGTCCACAGAGGAACCACAGAGAAGTTGAACAGGTGGTTTGAATCCTTTTGGCCTCTGAGACTTGGCCAGATGCCATTCTTCTGAAGGGTGGTATCTTGGTGATTATTTAAAGCGTTTTCCAGCCCTCTCTGCATGCACTGGGACATATTGTGCTATTAGTAGATACCTAGCACATACTAAAGAAATCTAATATGCCTAGGAAATCAATGCAGTCCTCAACACCGCTTCTCCAGGCTTTCCCCTGGCCCTGAGCAGCTCAGAGCTTCTCACTCATTATTAGTCTGCCGGGAAAAGTCTTGAAAACCTTTAAGTCAGGCTTCTGTCATTCAAATGCTAATCCTCTCTCCAAATTGACACCTCTGCATTACCTCTGTCTGCTCCAAGGTCAGCTGACCATTGCACCCAGGGCCCTTTGACTCCTTACAAAGGCTCTGGAGGGCGCTTCCTGAGGCATTTAGCATAGCTGTGGTAAGAAGTGTATGCAGAATATTCTTCTTTCTTTCTCCCTGCACTTTTATGGCTTTTTGCAATAGTGACCTAAACCCACCCCACCCCCACCCACCCCACACATCACAATGGCATTTTAGGGCATCAGGGGCAATCTGACCCAAGGTCAAGACCTCTTTAAGGAATTTGGTTTATTACAGAAGCATTCTGTTTCTGGGCAAAAACAAAGAGGGCCAAATTCAGAGACAAGAATGTGAACTTATGGATTATATTAAGAGGGACTCGTGTCAGTGACCATCCCACCTCACCCAGCTACGGTGTCTAGATGTTGTTGATACAACCATTTATACATATATATATATATATATATATTATGTATTTTTCATTTTCTTCTCATTCAGATACAGGTAGACCTTTCTTAGAGATGCACAGTGAAATACCCGAAATTATATATATGACTGAAGGAAGGGAGATCGTCATCCCCTGCCGGGTCACGTCACCTAACATCACTGTGACTTTAAAAAAGGTAAAACCGAGCAATGCTTCTCTCAGAAAATCTTTACTGCAAGTGAGCACAATGAATTTCAAGTCCTTTTATCTCTCTGGAATTATTTTCTCACACATTTGGGCTGCTCAGTGGACTTTTCTGGAATATCCTTTTACTATAAAGGATAAGTGCTAGAAGTCACACCCAGGCATGTACTTAAATGAAATATCATGACAATGTGGTGGGCATAAATCTGTGTGAATATAATGAAAGAACAAAAATCATGCAAATGTTCATATATTGCCACAAATCCAAGTGTTTGCAAATGTGAGAAAAACCAGTTCTGTTGCTTATACAAAGTAATAGCTTGGCAGAGAGTGGTTACTCTAGATTTTTGCTAAGGACAGAACTGTGAGACAGGTGCCTGTGGACCCACCACCTTTAGTTTGGGTTGTGAAGTTCCTGGGAACAAAAAGCTTATGTCCTGCTGGGCAGCCAAACCTAGCTGCTTAGGGAAAGGGAAAAAAAGGGAGTGGGGGCAAGAAGGCTACACATGACGTTTTTTTCTTCATATCAAGTTGTAAACCATGCATGTGGAGAAAGAAAAAGATTTGGGATGGAATCTAATAAAGATAAAAGCTAAAATGTCACATTCTAGCTAATTCATCGGTGCTAAGAGTTTGGGAACAGACTAGGGTGAAGAGGTGGACAAGCACTCCCCAAATGGAAAATGGTGGTGAGTCCCGAGAGCTTTGAGCTTTAAGAGGAAAAGTTAAGCCTTTCTCAAGGCAGCACGAAGCACCACCATCATGCTGTAGGTACTCACGAAGTGTTTGGTGGTCGCAGTAGTCGAGTCTGAAAAGCTTGGAGGGATTTCCAGTATCACTAGAGTCCTGGAATATGATGGAGGTGTCTCCCAGTCTTCTTCCCTTGAATTCACTTTCCTACATTATTGATTTGATTTAAGCCCTCAGGATAGTCCATCGGTGACAGGTTTTAGCTTCCATTATATGTATGTGTCACTGCCAGTAATTATAAAAGCATTGTATTTCAGAGCTGGAAGCATCAGAGGAGTTTAAACCAATGGGTGGAAGGAAAAACTGAGATTCTGGGGGAGTTGGGGACCTCCCAGACCACACTGGGCATTGGAATCCGTATCTTGACCTCTCCTTCCGTGCCCTTGCCACCTTGGTTAATGGTTTAGTTTGCACAGGAGAAAGACCAGAGTGGTTAAGAACAGAGCCCCATAGCACGCTGCCTGGATTCTGACCACCCAACCACTTAACCTGCTGGACAAACTGGCAAATTATCAAAACTCCCTCCACCTCAGTTTCCTCATTGGAGAGATGGGGTCGCACCCACCTCACATGGATGTTAGGAAGTAACTGAGGTGATACATAAAAAGCCCTTAGAACAGTTCCTTGTACAAGCTGAGCGCCATTAAGGGTTAGCTGTTATTATTTATCTAACAGCTTAATACCCAATACTTGATTTATTATCAAGTGGTATTTATTATCAAGCATGGTATCCACTCCTCTTAGTCTGAGGTAATAATCACTGTGTGATGACCGTGGAACATACCACGGGGCTGCGTTTTGGTTCTAGTGCAGATCATTTGTCTGTTGTAAGAAACAGTCCCACATTCCCCCATGTAAAAATATGAGGGGGGGAGCTTATTTTCTCTGTTTTTCTACCTAAGATCTATAACAGACATGAGAGAACGAGAGAGGGGGAGAGAGAGAGGAAGAGAGAGAAGGAGGGAAGAGAGAAAAGCACACTGTTCTAATAGGGATTTGGGTTTGCCACATATATATGGAAACTATTCGAACCTATTATGTATGTATGTCGCCCTAAAGTTATAAGATCTTTTCCACTTCTCCACTTCTCCTTTTGTCCCTTTTAACCTGCTGTCCCCTCCCTCTCCTTTCCCCTGCTAGTGTTGGCGGAGTTGTAAGCCGGAGACAGCCTCCCTGTCTAGTCCTTTCTCTCGGGGCTGCCCCTCTGCGTGCCTCTCTGTGACACTCGTAGGCACCACCACAGCTGATGAGCTACATGGGCTTCTGCTAGTTTAGCTCTTGGCAGCTCGGAACAAAGCTTCTTGGTCAGTAGAATCCTACTAGTGGCCATAAGGGCAGATTAGAGTAAGCTAAACTTCCTCTGAAACCTTAAAGGAAACTTTAGTGTATTTCTCAGTTGTGCTGAGGAAGTCCATCAGCGAACCTTTCTTTTAGATTCGGTACATGCTCGTGTTCACCTATGTTTAAAGCATCATAGGTCTCGATCCCTGACTTAAATTTGTCTGAGCTTTCCCCTTAATAATTTGCACCAAATTAGAGGAGAAGGTTCTTTTCCTCCCACTGGAGATAAAGCCTTCCTAAGCCTGCAGATAGAATCATGATTTACTAGAACACTAAATGCATCCTTCACTTGCTTGCAAGTTCCTCATAAACAGGGTGCAGCTCATTTCAAAGCCGTGTGACACTCTGGTAACACAGACAGACGCAGACATGCTCACTGGGAGAGGGCGCTGGTGACGTTTCCCAGAGGAATTTCTGCCATGGAGTCACAAATCCCAGCCAGATTAGCTCCTTCAACAAGCAATATAAATAAATGATAAACAGAGAAGCGATGCAAGGTGCACTTTTTAGAAGATGAAAAAGATCTGAAACATCTTCAGGGCAGTTTGCCCTTTCCTTTTTAATCTGTTGTGGGAAGGGAATCTGATTTTTTTCTTCCCCCCTTTTCCAGCAGGGCATAAGTCATAGTGGTTGTCAGAGATGCCTCTGAAATTGGGCTGGCAATCTGGCATCAGGGGAATTTGGCTGGGTCAATCAGTGGAGCAATATCCCCTTTATAAAGCCTCATCCCAAGGCGGATTGTTTATATGGTAATCTTTAAAAATAAAATTCTTGGCGTCCAGCGGAAGGCATAAGGGAAAATCAAATCATGGATTCCTTTCTTCTGTTTGGACTCAATGTGTCTGGGAATACTTCTAAGAATGTGAGAGCACTTCACTCACGACAGCATCTCCGGCCTCCACATCTGTTTGCAGCTGTCTTCACTGTCCATTTTCCTGGAGTTTCCCCTCCCAGAGGCAGAGTCGAGGCCCTCAGCCTTCCCAGAATGATAACCCCAGCGAGCACCAAGTGAATGCTATGAATCTCAAAGGACTGGGAATTCCTTAGTCCTCTGAGGACAGCCACCTCTTTACTAAATCATGAAAAGTGGGAGGACAAGTTATGGCTTGTTAAAAGCTCCAGATGATGAGGCCCAGGAGGGTAACCTGGCGGCCCCAGTGGAAAAAGTCCTAGTTGGTTTCTCTATGGAGTCTCAGGCCAGTCCGTTACAAGGATGATTCCCAGAGGCCAAGCGATACGGGCTCCCAGTGCAAGTCTGACAGGACAGCTAGGTCTATCCCGGGTGGGTGCAGCTTGTTGCCGAGGCTGATAACGAATTATCGTAATTACTGTAGTTTATCATCATAATGTATATCTTGCTCCACGGGAAGAAAACTCAAGAGCCCATGATGACAAACTAAAGTTTTTACCTGGACCATTTTCATTTTCAATGAAAACTGTGTTTCCACAAATTACGAGGGAAAGAGTATTGCCACAGTGCTAGTACGATTTTCTTAAAACATCTTTTTTTTTTTTTTTTCCTTTTCAGTTTCCCCTTGATACCCTGATCCCGGATGGAAAACGAATAACCTGGGACAGTAGGAAGGGTTTTATAATAGCAAATGCAACATACAGAGAAATAGGGCTTCTGACCTGTGAAACAACAGTCAACGGGCATTTGTACAAGACCAACTATCTCACCTATCGACAAAGTAAGTGATGTTCCAAAGGCATGAGCGCAGGCGAAAACACCAAAATGCAGGGAAACCTTGATTTAAAAAAAAAAAATCTCATTTCTTATGCTTGCAGCCAATACCATCCAAGATGTCCAGATAAGCACTCCAAGCCCAGTCAAGTTACTTCGAGGTCGCACTCTTAGCCTCAACTGCACTGCTACCACTGATTTGAACACGAGGGTTCAGATGACCTGGAGTTACCCTGGTGAAGTGAGTGGCATTTTTCTCTGGCTTCTGGAGGGCAGTATTGCTTTCTGGCAAGTGACATGCCGCTGGGTTTTTGAGGTGGGGCAAAATCAGCATCTTCTGACTCATGTGGCAGTTCGAGTGAACAAGGAAGCTGTGGGTGTGTTTCCGGGGCTTCCCTCGTCTGATGTTCCGTGAGTGTGTGTGCGTAGATACAGTCTTTTGATGTGTGGAGGTTTTGTTTTGAAGTATATAGGCTGGTATTTCTGTTGCATGATTCCGGGTGGAAAAGGGGATTATTTCATCCTTGGAAACTGTTCTCTGGGATTTAGAGATGAGAGGGAAATTTATCACTCAATGCCAGGCAGGGCCTATCTGTGGTAAGAACAACAACAAAAAGCTGTTGTCAGCGCGTTAATTTCAGATACCCGCAGACAGCGAGGCACCTGATTGGAGCATGTTTGGAAAAGATATTCCAAGCCAGCCGGCCAGTATCCCCTTTGTTCAGTGACAAAGGAGCAATGCTGTCCTTCAGAAAAATGAGAAGAATGAAGACTGAGTCGGGGCTCCTTATTCAGACCAAACGTCCCTGCAAACAAACAGTCATCGTTTGCAGGCGTGTAGATGGGGAATCGATGATCAGCTGTTGTCACCGCGGCCCCCATTGGCTGGGTGGCAGTATGACGGATGGGGCATATCCCAGGCCCAGTCGTGTGTTCGGTCATTCAGATTGCGCAATCACAAAAGTTACCGATGATTAAATTTTATGCTGAAGATTAATGCGTCAGCCCCAAGCTACTGTTATTTCTCATCAACATTTCTTGCCATGGAAATAGAATAACTTGGCAACAAAAAGATGCAACAAGTGCCCTGTAGGAACACATTAAGGACTCGTCAGTCCTATTTTCTAGAAAGTGATATTGTTTCATTTAAATAACAATGCTATGACTTGCAGCAATTGTTTCTGGGTTTTGATAGAAGTCAGATATTCTCAATAAACGCCAGGAGGGAACAAACTCTTATCCTGTTGGTGGCTGTACGACAAGATATGATAAAACATCTACTGACCGCCAGTTACCTTCGAAAATGGCGCTGTCCAATAGAACTTCATGTGATTGAAATATCTTTTCTGACTAATACAGTAACCACTAGCCACAGGTGGCTAATGAGGGCCTGGAATGTGGTTCCTGTGACTAAGGAACTGAATTTCTTATTTTAATTTTAACAGCCCACATGTGGCTGGTGGCTACGGTGCCAGACAAAACAGTTATCTGAAACCCAGGATCAGCTGTTTTCCAAAGGCAGAAACAACACCAATGTTACTCAAATTTGGGAAGGGAAGAGTTCTCCAAGGGAGAAGACAGAAGTAATACCTACAGAGAGTGGCTGAAAATCCCTCAGGCTGGCATTTAAGGGACTGCTGCTCTGATTTTTGATGGTGGTGGTTGACATCTTCTTTCTGGTTACTGCCGAGAAGGAAGAAAACGGCCTACCCGTGTGTCTGTTCCAGCAGGGCAATATAAGGACAGGTGGTAGAAGTTTTGTAAACGCGGCACAGAGGAGAGCTAAGTTCAAGACCCAAAGACCAGTACCGTACTTTTCAATGTCTTTTTTCCATGCCTCCTCACGGGGAAGGATGGAGAGGGAGAAATAACATATTATGTGTTATAAAATGTAATGCTAAAAAAAAAAAAAATGAGAGAGGGGGAAGGAACAATGGAAGGAAAAGGCAATGTGATCTCATCTTCTCAAAACCAGGAAGGAGGCATTGTGACCACTTTACACTGCTGAGCCCAGGGCCTGCTCCTGGTGTGCCCTGAGGCAAACACAGGAGGACGTCCCACCACCACCACCACCACCATCAGAGTGTTGGCTACGCTTGTAGATGGCTTTGCACGTCCTCAGATCCATTCAGTGTGATTTAGCAGAAATTGGTAAGCCTTGCTCAAAATAGTGAAATGATGAAAGCAAGATTATTACACTTTAGTCCGTGTAGCCAGGACTCATGATTTTTTCCTTCATTTCCAGTAAGGAAGCAAAAGAAAACTCACACGGTGATTTATTAGAGAAACAATGTCATGAAACCAGATACCAAAGATACTGACTGCCTGAGTTAGCCACGTCTATGCCCAGAGAGCTGGTTACTGTTTAGAGAGGTGTGTGCTGGAGGGAAGGCACTAGATTTATACTCCAAAGACCTGAGTTTCCTGCCCACAGTGGCCTCTGACGCTTCAGCCTCTTCATCTGTAAAAGGGCAGTGATGCTGCCTATCTCACTGGGTGGTTGTGAGAAACTACTGAGTTAATATACACGAAAGTCCATCTGGAGAAGATGATGTGCTAAATGAGTGCCCCCATGGCAAATATTTGAAACGCATTGAGACACAGTTTGAGTTTCTAAACATCTTGCTGTTAGGTGGGTTTGCTTCTCAGCGTAAAATGTCCATCATAATAATCTGAGAAATGCTATCACCTTGAGCATGAACAATTACTACTTCCACATTTGCTATACATTTTCTTTCTAGACAAAGAAGAGAGCATCTATAAGGCAACGAATTGGCCAACGCACTTCCATTGCCATTGTGTTCTACAGCGTTCTTGTTATTGACAAAGTACAGAACAAAGACAAAGGACTTTATACTTGCCATGTGAAGAGTGGCCCGTCATTCAGATCTGTTAACACCTCAGTGCATGTATATGGTAAGGCACTCGTGCTCTGCTTTCTATCATCGTGGATTTGGGGCGGGATCTATAAAAAAATTTTTTTTGGCCAAGAGGTACTCTATCATGAATGATACAACTTGATTCCCCTCCTCCCGCTGCCAAAAAGCAAAGCGCATTAAGTGTTGTTTAATACTTTCGAATTAGACAGAGCATCTTTTCCTTGCCAGCTTATTGTGGTGAATAATTCAGTTAGATCATATTAAATTCTTTTTTTAGTATTCCATATAAACAAGACAGAAAAATATGACAGATTTACCTTCATTTCTCAGGTGCTGCTGTGAGTTAGAGAAAAATGTGGTGGGATAAGTTATTTAGAATAGATGTGATTTTATCCCTGGTTTTACCCTGATGAAATCCTAATATTGTTGCTTAATGCCAATAGGCAAATTCTGTAAAGAAAATACTTAAACCTCTTTAGAATCCTTAAAAACCTTATTTATCTTCACTGTTGAAAAGAAAAACGGCGAGGCAGAAACCTGGAACACTCCTGGCAGTGGGCTTAGATATTCTTTTGATTTTCTCCAGTAGGGTTTTTTGTTTGTTTTTGTTTTAATCAGATCATTTGTTTTATGGTGTCTGAAGGAACTTTCTCCCAACATACTCATGTTTCAGAAGTATCTCTACTTTTCTGTGATGCGATACGGATATTTGAGATGTTCCATTCTCTGTGGCTCTGCCTTTGTTTTTCTGTTTTACTCGCAACCCTTTCATTTGAATGTACTTCACCAGTTAGAGTGCTTCTGAATTATTTTATTCAGGGCTCAATATTTGGGCTCACTGATAGGCTTGATCAGAGTTCAGCTCTGTTTGTTTATTGCTTGCACCCTCCTTCTAGGAGGCAGGGGGTTGGGTTGGTGTTGTTCTATTTAGATAAACATGGTCTTTCCTAATCTCTTTATCATTCTCCTTTCAAAGATAAAGCATTCATCACTGTGACGCATCGAAAACAGCACGTGCTGGAGACCACAGCTGGCAAGAGGGCCTACAGGTTATCTGTGAAAGTGAAGGCATTTCCCTCGCCAGAGGTTCTATGGTAGGACCATAATTATTTTCCTATCAGTTTAAGATATGCTTTGTAAGTAGGAAGATGCAGGAGCCCAATGACTGGAATTCCTGAAAAAATATCAAGAGAAGTTCCCCAGACGGTGGTGGAAAGCCAAGAACTGTGTTGATTTCTGGGGCTGGGAGCAAGCAGAGAGGCTGGGCTGGAGGGGAAAGGAAGCTGTCCCAGGATGGGGCAAGAGCTGAGGTGTTTTGAGTGCTCGGTTCATTTCAGCCCTTCCCGTGCTGTGACTAAATTTCTGCATCTCTAAACCTCCCCATGATGTCAACATCCTTTGAATGGAGTATGTTGGGCAATGAGTAGGAAGCGTCTTGAATATGTAACATGCTCTATTAACCCTGAAGAAGTGGGCCCTTGTAATGAGGATAATAATTCTTTTATTATCTGAAAATAATTCTTTTATATACAGCTGGGATGAAAGTTCCAGGCTTGTTGTAAAATTAAACAAACATTAATAGAGACAAGACTTATTCAGTCGCAGGGGTGGAGGAAAGGACCTACTTGAACTAATTAAGTTTTTTTTGGCTCGAAGTTTGCATATTCAGAACCTCCTGAAGCAGGTTCTTTTTGTGTTAGTACAACACCTGATGTAAAACAATGTAATCTGTTTATAATCTGTAGTCATTTTGTTAAATCATTTTTAAATGCCAATATCTTTGGCTCAAACCATTACATTTTAAACAAAGCATACAGTACAAAACCGATTAGGAAAACAGCCCGTACAATATAGAAATGGTGCCATTGTAGAATCACCTCCACCAGACCTTATTTTGCTTTCAATATCATATCATTGCAGTGTTTGTTTTCAGTTTCCTCAAATAGTTAATAGGGAGTTAAAGAGAACATTAAACTCTGTGCTGTGCCCCTTCATGCCATCACAGTAGAAGAGAGATTTTTTGGTTTTGTTTTATAATGTGTAAAAGGTCCAATAGTAAATTTCCTGTGAGTGTACATAATTCCTTAATAGGCATTTAATCACTCCAGGCTATATATTCCCTCTTTCAAAAGGGTCTGAGAGTATCCCCATCTATTAAACAGTGCTAATTTCTTTAGTAACTAAGCAGCTAGGACCTAAAACACATACACAATAAATCGATCCCTCTTTGAAAACACTGACTTGTTCATGAGAAATAAAGTAAATTAAGATGATATCTGCAGTCATAAAATAGAGCATAGTTATTTCAACTGCTTTGGAACCGAGACCCATTAGTGATGGGTATTTGCTTACAGGACAATGTAACGTTTGTATGGATATGAACTAATACCATTTCCAATATTAAACCTTCATATAGAACACAATAAGCTCCTAACAG
The DNA here is from genome assembly GCF_964656455.1 of Halichoerus grypus. Taxonomy (NCBI): domain Eukaryota; kingdom Metazoa; phylum Chordata; class Mammalia; order Carnivora; family Phocidae; genus Halichoerus; species Halichoerus grypus. Next base: position 72,231,085 of record NC_135715.1, read on the forward strand.
ATTAAAAAATGCCCAGCTAAAGAACTGTGCGATTTAATGAAATCATAGACTTGTAGCATTAAATCTTTGAGAAACTCTAGAAAATTTGGAGAAACTGAGGCTCACACGGACAAGTCAGGTGCACAGCACAGAGTGGCAGAGCTGGGACAAGCATTCAGGCCTCCTGAATCTCAGTTCTGTATGCAACTGCGTTAGGTATCTAGGCATTGATTCTATATTTAAAGTTAAAAAGAATTTTTTTTTTAAGTTTTGTACCTTTTGTTTGTGAGTTTTGTGCCTTAACTATTCTTCCACAGGGGAAAAATCTTGGTAATCTTGATTTTACTATAGCTTATGAAAGGGACAACTGGTGTGACCATTTATACAACTAATAAGAACTCCACATGAGACCACAATAGGAAAGTCTATTTTTATTTTTATCTGGAGAAGTGATCTAGTTGATCTGACTTACAATGGCCCTTGTATTGCTAATGAAGCCTCATGGAAAACTGAAAAACATCTCGATGGGATCAGCCAGTGCTGCTGGGTGAATACTTAAGTCACGTGGTGACCAGCATCCTTGTGGGTACCTTAAAACCATCGCTTTTCTTTCTTCCTTCAACATACTTCTTCCTCCTTGCCAATAAATGTGAAGTGTTTCTCCATTTAAAAACCACACATGGCTTTACTGAAAAGTTAGTGTCTACATTTGTAAAATGAATGTGGAGGACCAAAGGCTTGGAGCGTATCAACTTGAGCTCACAAATGTAAATGACAGCGTTAAAGTGATATCTGAGAGGCCGTGTGGAATGACTTCCCAATCACACTCTTAACCACAGGTTAAAAGATGGGTTCCCTGCGACTGAGAAATCTCCTCGCTATTTGGTTCATGGCTACTCGTTAATTATCAAAGATGTTGCCGCCGAAGATGCAGGGGATTACACGATCTTGCTGGCCATCAAGCAGTCCAGTGTGTTTAAAAACCTTACCACCACTTTAATTGTAAATGGTAAGTTTGCTGTTCATACTTTCTTCTGGTTCTGGCAGGGGTGCAGTTCGGGAAAATTTGTAAACCAAAAGTCAATAGAACAACATCAGAGAAAACACACTTTTAAGTAATGATTTTTAAAACCGCGTACGCCCCCATCATACCGATTTCATGTCTGCTCGTTATCTTCCGTAAGCAATATGATTTTTTATCATTGTAATCATGACGTACACACCATGGAATCAATTTTTTACTGTTATCAAAACACTTTTATTTATTTTTTTTAAAAAGGCTGTAATGACAACAGTATGTGTTGGTGTCCCCGACATCAAAACCAAGGAGAATGCAGGCCTTCATGTTGTAGACCCAGAGAAAGTCACTGTACAGCTCTTGACCTCTGTCCTGTTCATCTCCCTTCCAGTGAAACCCCAGATCTATGAAAAGGCCGTGTCATCCTTTCCAGACCCAACTCTCTACCCACTGGGCAGCAGACAGACCCTGACTTGTACCATCTATGGTTTACCTCAGCCTACAGTCACGTGGTTCTGGCGTGCTTGTAACCATAGTCATTCCAAAGCAAGGTAAGGACGGTTTGTTTTCTAACTTTCGAATACTTGCTATACCTGGACTCGAGATTCTTTAAGGGACACAGATGGAAGTTTGCAAATGGGATGTGCAGTTACGTTTGGGGCAAAGGCTTTCCCTCCCATGGGAAAAAGTCGGCAATATCTACTTTTCTTCCTTACTCGTTTCTAACCATTTCATAATTTTTCTCTTTAGTTGATAGTTTTAGGAGCACAGGGACAGAATCAAGGTCACCTTGTGAGCCTTTTTTGAAGCTCAGTTGGAACTCCAGTCTTGTTTTCAACTGAGAGCCTCCGGACTTTGGCTAATTCAGCTACAGTGGCTTTCCCATTTCTCATTTTGTGAACATTGGATATGATAGGAGATCTTCCCTGCCCTGGTGATCACTACCCGTCGTAGGTTTTGCTCATGCTCTTCCTTCGTTTCCACCCATTTGCTGCCTCCTGAGAAGTCCTTCCTTACCCTCCAAGGCTTAGCTTTGCCAACTCTTCTGACTGCCTCGTTCAGATTCCTTTCTCCCTCTTCAGTAGGAACCACGCCTCATTTACACCTTGTTACTTTGCTGGGTTTGCATACAGTTGCATACATTTGTTTTATCTCTAAGCCCTGAGCTGACTGAGAGCAGCTCTGTATCTTTAGGGCCCGGCACACACAGTGGTAGAGGCTTACTGTGTATTTGCTGAGTGGATACGTCCCTACCTTCTGGTCATTGTGCAGCATTTCCTTGCATCCTGTTGATGACTGAGTCCTGTTTGCTCTTTTCCCATTTTTGTTTAGTCTAGAGGAATGATGCTAAGGACAGTTCATGAGAGCTAATTTGAAGGACAGGAATAGAGTTGATAAGTGCAACAATCAGATACTATTGAGACCGCCCAAGAACAATCATTATGCCATAATATTTGCTTTGTTGCTTTTAACTCCACTTGTGGAGTGTCGGGAAAGTTGCTATTTAAAAGAAAAAACAAAAACAAAAACAAAATTAGCTTGATAAAAAGTAAGACACAATTCTAGCATAAACAGAAGGGACTGTTTGGTTTTCTGGATTCTTCCTGCCATTTCAGCTCTTCATCTTGTGTTGTAATCTTTTGCTTGAAGTCTTTCATTCTGATAGTGAAAGCTACTGGTGAGTCCTGGGGTTCCCGAGAAGTAGCTGTTTCCACACATGTCCCAATTTCTCATGTGAATGTCATTTCCTAAGAATAGAAATATGGAGAAATTACAAATCTTGACTATCTTCTTTACCACTGTGGATACTTAACCCAAAAGAAAGTGAGATCTACTGAGATTTTGTATGATTTTGCTAATTTAGGGGTAGGCATCCATATTTGCGGATCTATTCCCTTAAGGCCTGGATATTTGTGCTAACCTAACATGCAAATAAGTGAAAAATAACTAAATAATTTAAGTTATTTGGAGAAAAGTGTAAAGTTGAATTTTGGGGGAATAACATAGCCTTTTATGGATGTTTTTAATTTTTGTTTTGACAATAGCAAATCTAAAATTTCAATTCTAGGGACACCTGGGTGGCTCAGTCAGTTTCAGGTTTTGATCTCAGGGTTGTGAGTTTGAGCCCCTCATTGGGCTCCAAGCTGGCCATGGAACCTACTTAAAAAATAAAAAATAAATAAAAATAAAATTTCAATTCTATTTAGGGCAGAGCTAGGAACCCTCTTAGAAAATAGCAATTATGAGTGAGGGAATATAATGTTATAAAGTTGGGTTTGAATAATGCTAATAAAATATGGTTTGGGGAATGAAGTCATTTGAAGTAAAGCTTTGGAGGCATTAGCTCTCTTTTTCTGATTTCTTTGTGGTACATGGGATCCTTCTCCTGTGTCACAGAGTAAGTTTGCCAAGGTCTGGAAAGATGTCTAATTCCTCTTCTCTCAAGACTCAGAGCAGTGCCTCAGATCTTCAGTAAATGTTTGTTGACCATCTGACTTATTCTCTGATCAAGGCGTTTTTTTTAACCAATCACAAGACAGATCAGAAATGAAAGCTTTAACTTTTTCAGTGATGCTTCATTCAAACAATATATGTTGTTGCTTGAAATTATCTGCTACAAAATGTGCATATCCATAAGAAGTTTTTTTTTTTTTTTTCCTAAGTCAACAGACCAAGTAGCTTACGTGTGTCAGGCCTGAATTTGGTGCTTGGTGGTTAAATCAGTACGTTTAACTTAGAAATAGTTCAGAAAGATATACAGGACCTTTGTGAACTAGGAAAATAGAATAATTCTACTTCACCCTGTCAGAGAGATAGGAGCTAAAATTGACAGAGAAATGGAGCCTTCTTTAATTACTAGAAGTTTTCAAATATGTCTTTATATAAATGTATTTTATATACTTAACACCTAGATTCCATTGTAGATAGGAATTTTAGTTAGTGACATTTGAATAAAGGGGAGATCTATTGCATGAATTTTTAAAATTTTATTTTGAGTTACATAGTAACATATTTGCACGGTGGTATCTACGCATGACTGTCAAAAGAGATTAGGTGGTTAATATGTCCATATTACTCGTGAATATATAGAATAGTTCTTGGTATTTAAATTTTAGGCTCTAGTTAAAGGACATATCTATATATGGACACAACCGAAGCATTAGATTAGTTTTGAGGTTTGAATGTATTTGTTTTAAGTAGCTCAAACTTATTAATTGGTTTAATATGGCCAACTGGTTAATGTATCTAAGTTAAAGAGGTTCAGACTTAAATTGCATAGTTTTCTGGAGTCCAGTAAATACATTAAATATATTTGGAAACTGTCAGAACTATTGCTCAACTAGTTTACCTTTGTGGAAAATAAGAACCATAAATAAAATTAACAGAAATTTCCTCCTTTAAAAAAAAAAAACAAACTGTGATACACAGCTGAGCTATGTTCTAGCTATGCTTCTGATTCACCTAGAGTTTGTTCTTATAAAACATTAGGAATAAAAGAAAGGAGGAAAAAGGTAGTTACTTTTCAACTCACATTCCTAATGAGCTGAGAGGAAATATGGCAGAATCTTTTCCCCTTGTACTTTTCTGCACATTTGGGTGGTAACATAGCAGGAGAGCTAGAATATTTCTTTTGAATTTTTAATAGCATTAAAATAACTTGTCAATACCAGATGAAGTGGAATTTTGGATTTTTCCTCATCCTTAGCAACTAGCAGAGACTTCTAAATAGATATTCCTAAACTTGTTCCAGGTTAGTGTGGGCATAACCTAGGGAGTATGCATAAGGGTAGTTAAGCTCAGAGTACCTTTCACATGTGTGTAGTTTACAGCTTCTGTTCATATAAAATACAGATGATTACACACACTTCACAGAGACAATATGAGGTTCAAATGAGATCATGTATTTGGGAAGGGTACGGAGTGCCATTGAAAGGCAAGGTTGTGATTACTGCTAGCAGTGGGATAAAATTCTCTAAGGCTCCAAAACTTTTAAGGAACATGCAAAGAATTTTCTGCCTACTATAGAGCTAGTTTCACAACAGTGACAATTTTTAACCTAACCAGCGCTTCTGAGAAATGAACACAAGTTGTGGAAAGTAAAGTGTATTTTGCTGTGCTTGAGAAATAGAAATGGAGTAGGTGTGGGCTGTAGAATTGAGGAAAACGTAACACGATTTTTCAGAAGAAGAGAAATGAAGGAAATACAGCTGAGTTAGGCAAAAGCAAAAGCAAGATGACAAAGGCTGTGCAGCGGGGGACTAAAGTAACCATCCCAGTTTGTGCGGCCTGTCTCACTCACTCGTTTCCTGTCATGGGAGGAAGTGGTTCTGACCTGTGGGTTGGCAAAGGCCAGAGTGGGGCAGAGTGGGACGTGGGAGAGCTGATTCCTACTGAGGGAGTCCACAGTAGATTCTAGAACTTCACGTCCCCCCTGGATTTTGAAGCACTATGTGGAACTCCTGACCCGCCCACACAATGAGCGGGTCTTGCTCCCATAGTCCTTTGCCACATATCTCTCTGCCACGGTGCTGGTTCTGTCTCACAGGGAATAGTGTGCATGACGTTGCCCACTGTGTGGAGCTTGGTCTCTAAAGGAAAGAGTAACAATCTTGGACTGGAGGGAAGGGACCCCTCTTTGGGAAATGGAGGACATGGATTTGTGGGGCCCTAGCGGGAAACAGGGAATGGACAGCGTTGGCATGATGCAGGTACTCCAGATCACCAGTTACATTTTTCTCAGGAAGAGTCTGAGATGTTGCAAGATTGCTTTTACTGATGCATGCTTGAGCGCCCAGGAGCCCTGCCAATAACTGACTGGAGAATAGCAGGCCTGGCTGGGTCCTTTGCTCCCCGAAAACAGAGGGGTGGTGAGTGGGCTGAGGCTGGGTCATCCTTCCTGATGCTCGCCATTAACCGATTAACAGGGCTCCGCTCCCCGTCTGTGCCCAGAGTCTCCCCAGTTGTTTCCGAGGTTGTCTTGTCTTCTTTCTAAAACTAAAGCCTGCTTTTCAAATGTTGAATGTGTCTGGGTCTTTTCTCCAGGGAGGGTGAAGTGGCCTGTGGCCGCTGATTACTGCAGGTTTGTTTTTAGACCGCACGCTCTTTCCATCACAGGCTGCTTTAATTCTCTGTCCCCAGCTAACTGTTGAGGTCACAAATAACACTGATAGATGATAATAGAGTGGCCTTTAGTGAAAGAGGCTGTTAAGTATATCGAGTTCTTTGTGAAAAATCTCATTTTCTTCATTGGCTCTCTGTGATGACCAATAAAAATACACAGAGAGAAACTTCGGCTACTTCTCTTGCATTCACATTGTTCGCATCTTACAAATGCATGTTGCACATCATCAGTGTTCAGCCCAAATATACTGTCACCCGTCTACTTATCGCACCAACCGTGTGCAAAACAAAGATACACACCATTGGCCTTCAGCATGTATGTTTAATGCTATAAGATCAAACATAGCTGGTCGTTACTTATTTTCTCCATACACGTACCTGCAGAATATCTTTTTCCCAGTCTCAGGGATAGAGACCTGGGAAGCAAGGAAGTGGGTTCTATTCTTGGCACAGGCCCTGACTTCTCTGTGACCTTGGCCAGTTATTTAATCTGTGCTTCGATTTCCCCTTCTGTAAATGGTAACTGCCCTGCTTCCCCTCTCCTATAGTACACAGCTATTCATGAGTGAAATGAGAAAATCACTTAAAATGACGTTTTCTTCATTCAAAAAAGCTTGAAATAATTTCCTCGTTGTTGCACACTGATATTTCCCTTCTGCTTCTTACAAATTATAAAGCAATTTGACCTGAGGATTAACTCTGAGGATCAGTGCCAAATTCACTGAAAAAACCAACCTGTGAAAGCTGAATGGTTGTAGAAAAGCCTTACGCGTGTGTAAGTATGTATTCTGTGGCACAGAACTGCCTCCGTAATTATATTGCGAGTAATCACCCATTTAAAAAAAAAAACAACCCTCTGCTCCTGCATTGCTGGTGTCAACCCACATTTTCTTCAGGGCCAAGCTGGACTACCTTTGCTGGTCTTGGTCCAACCCATCCAACCAAAGGCATTATCGTTCTTTGCCCAGTTAGCCCTAAAACCTTGCTTGCTTTATTTGATCTTTCGCCAACGAGCCCCTTCAGAATGCAAAAAATGTCACTGGATTCTCAAGTCATGGCAGGTGAAAGGGGTAGAGTATCCTGTATTACTTTCTTAGCCAAAATGGGGGATTTGCTAGGAAAAACCCGATAGGTGTACGTGGAATTTCAAGGGACTGCTTCCAGAACTCTAAAGCCAGTCAGATCTGGAATGGCAAATAGTTACAGGCTTTAGAAGTTTAATAGGATATAATCATTCCCACCACACAATTTGACATCCCATTTCTGAACACTCTTCATCTGCCCAGCAGTAGAGGACAGGGGATTGGGTCTAGGGAAAGCGGACCACTCCAGGACCAAGTGTGGTTTGCTGGGCTTCTTGGGGGCATGGGGGAGGGGGGGCGAGGTGGCCTACAAAATAAGGGAAGGCAGAGACATCTAGGAACTATGAGAAGGGCTTGCTTAATTGCATCCCTCCATTGTTTACTTCAGCAAATTGGCAAAGAAAGGAAGGCCTGAATCATTAGGGATGTGAGAGGGATGGATCATCTGAGAGAAACGTAATTTTACATACCCCACTGATGCACAAAACTAACAGGACTGAAACAAAACAATTGTTAATGGTAGTTAATTAGAGATGTACTCAAGGACTTAATTGACTGCCAGCATGAATGTCTGTTATTTATTTATTTATTTATTTATTTTGCTGAAACAATTTTATGTCCCATATTCTATCTACAAAATGAGAGTGTTAACAGTGTAAACATTTTTGAAAAAGTCAGCACTTCCTGGGGGCTAAATGTAGGTCAGATGTCAGAGGGAAGCATAATTTAAAAAGACCTCTTCTTTTGGAAATATCACATACTGCGTGTTTTAATATTTATCACATTCCTCCTAAGTGTACATATAATTTGTATCCATGCGTCTCTTGACATATTTTCTGTGCGGGGTACGTATGGGTTCAGGGACCCAAAGCAGGCATGCTATCGAGAATTTTAGTTTGCCATACACAAAACCTTGAATCAAAATGGGGACTTTAAAGAAGACCCATTCACCAAAGACCACTTCAGCAGGACTTTGAGCTTGAACAAACAAGCTCAACTCAATCGGGCCATCTTCTTTAGGAGGCTTTCATCACAAGCAGAACGTGAATGTTCCCCTCCTAATGAGAAACTTCTTGCTTTCTGTTATATAATTGCTGGATGAGGAAGTGCATACTGCCCAATGTGAATGTTTGGACGAGGGCCCTTATTAATATTTCATACAAAGTCCTGAGAACAGAGCACGAGTTCATGTGCCAAATGCCTGTCTGCCACTTTTCTCTGCTTTGTGAGATTTTCCTCCTTTCCCCACTCCTCATGGTAATACAGCGAGTCTGAGGAATAATTGTTTCTAATGAATTAACTGTCTCCTGTAATTGCTATCAAACATTTCATTATGTGTTTAAATTAAACCAAAAGGCTGAGTCATAGGAATGGTTTTTTTTTAGGGATCTTTTGAGCAAAATTCAGTGTTGCTTCCCAGGATTAGGAATGCCAGAAGGTTCCCAAACACACAGTTTGGGGAGATTCCTTAAAGAAGATTGGCAGAACCTCTCAAATTTTCTTTGGCCTTACTTACAGATTTTTAAAAACGGAATGGGCATTTTCTTACTGAATCTTAGAAACTAATGTCCTAACACAAGAGCATTAGGTAATGGATAAATAGGACCAATCACTTATAAAACATGCACCTGTTCTTGGAAATCTACATTTTAGTTAGACCTCCATTGACTTAGTAGACTGTTTTGTCCCCCCCTCCCCCCATCGCTGGTGTAGCACAAAGAATAAAATCGGTAGACTGTTTCTTGAAATATGAACTCTGGTCTGTGGTTTTAATGTAACCTCACTGCCTTTTTGGGTGAAAAAGTAGAGCCTGGTGCATTGAGAAGAGAGAAAGGATGTAATGGATTTAGACTATGGCCAGATGGTGCCTTATAATGCACTTCAAGTCACTAGAACTTGTTTCTTCATAATTTCTCTCGAAGCTTCAGGGGGTGTCTTGTCACCTTGAATGCCACTTCTACTTAATGATAACAGATGTAATCAGTGAGCCCTTCCTAGTGCCAAAGCTGTGTTCACCCCTTTCCATACACTATCCCTAATCTGTACAATATTCCTGAAGGGACATAATTTCCCCATTAGGAAACTGAAGCTCAGAAAGTTATTTCTCAGGTGTCTTCAGATCATGGAATAAGAGAGGCTAAGTAGGTTGGCATTTCAGAAGGTTACTTTTCATTGGTGTCCCACAGGACTCCTCTAAGTGCACCCCCATGGGTTCCCAGAGGAAGGCGCAGAAATCCTTGAGGGGGACAGGTTTGGGGAGTCACTGGCCTAACCCACTGGGTTTACTCGTGTCACCAGTGATCCTGTGGAGTCCACCTGTTAAATTAGTTGCACCAAGGATGGGAGGGGAGAGGAGAAAGAGCAGCTGGGAGAATTCAACTCAGATGTCACAATTACTTTGGGAACTGAGGATGAGCTGCACTGGTTTGGGCCCCAGACCTGCAGGTGGGAATAGACCCTTTGAGGAGGTATCAACCCCAATGGGATGAGCAGGTCTAAATAAGACCAACCTGAGGAGGGTAGCAAGTCATACAGTCAATTTGGCACTTTTACTGTGGTGGCACTGTCCCTCTCTGTGACTTTCTCACCTTGCAGGGGTATTTGATCTCTCGCAGGAAGTCCTGTTCCCTCCTTTGTTGTTCAGGATTATTTTTCTGGATCAGGATTCAGCAAGCACTCAGCCCTCAGGGGGCTCACAAAGCTGTGGATTTTTGCAGGAGGCACAGGAGAACAAAGGAGATGAAGAGTGGGGGGGGGGGGACAAAAGAAAATGAAGGAGAAAGTTTGAGTTTATAGTTGATGAGTAAATGCAACAAGGACATGGACGCCACCGCAGGCCTTGATTTAGTCACCTTGAATGCTTCATTCACTTAGAATTAGGGAATCTTCGAGATTAAGAAGAGCTTGTTTTACAGAGGAGAAACTGGCTCAAAGATAAATAATTAATCCCTCACCTAGCAGCTAGTTAATGGCAAGCCCGGGACTAGACCCAAGTCTCTGATTACCTGTTTATTATTCCCGTTCATTCTTATTTCCACCACAACATTGCCTTGAGTCTCCGTGGGAGGTGCCTGTAATCTGGATGAATAAATGAACCATCATGGTTTCAGTGGATGGTAGGTGGGGACTCCTGCAGTTTAGAGGAAACTCTGTGGGGGAAATAAGATCTGAGTCCTAAAGATGATGGGAAGGTACTAGAATGGCAAATGGAAAGGAACATAGATGTGGCAGAGTAACATGGGGACAGGGATGGGTTGAAGAGTTGAAAAGGACATGCGTGAAGAGTAACTTGGCTGATGCCTCAGATTTGGGCTGAGAAAAATTAAAACCAAAAATTGGAAAGGTGGGTATGGACCCGATGTGGAATTTTCAAATGAGGGCTAAATTGTTGAGCCAGTCATTCATTGTACTTCAGCCAGCCTTCCTGGCTGATGCCTGGCTCTTCTGCCATCTACTGCCCATAGGCCCACCCTGTCCCTCGCCCGTGCAGACTGATAGACTTCCACAGCCTCACTGTTGGCAGTCTTACTCCTGTAGCCCATCTTTGGCATGTGTCATGTGCCTTGTGTCCCTGAAACTCTGTCCTGCACGTCTGAAGATCAAAGCCTCAGAATCAAAGAACTTGGATTTTCACTTGAGTTTTTAAAAAAATGATCTGGAGTTGGGGGGGTACTTGGGTGGCTCAGTTGGTTAAGCATCTGCCTTCGGCTTGGGTCATGATCCCAGGATCCTGGGATGGAGCCCCAAGTCGGGCTCTGTGCTCAGCAGGGAGTCTACTTCTCCCTCTCCTACTGCCCTTACCCCCTGCTCATGTGCGCGAGCTCTTTCTCTCTCTCTCTCAAATAGATAAATACAATCTTTAAAAATAAATAAGTAGATAAAATAAAAGAATTATCTAAGGGCATGTTATCCCATTTCCTGAGGCATTTAATGTTCCATATGCCTTGTCTTCATCACTGAAAACTATGCTACCTTACTGAGAAATATTCTCGTGTGAAAAAGCCTTTGGCTATGTAAGGTGAGGATAACAAGAATGGGTATTTAGAGACTACTTAGAGCCAAACAGAAGATCATGTCCGGAAGAAGACCCTGTGGCCTAGGATTTCTATTTTTCTTTCTTTTATAGCTGAAAATTATTGAGCACTTATCTATAGGACATTAAGTGCTTAATGTGTGCTTTATATATATTGTCTCATTTAATTATTGCAGAACTTCTATGAGGCAGATCCTGGGATTATTACCATTACAGAAAGTTTAAGTTCCTTGTTAGGAAACCAGCCCTGGTTGTGACGTGTCAGAGTTTGGCCTCTTGAGCATCATCTACCAAGCACTTCATTTTCACTACTAGGATTGTCTCTGTAACAACTACTTCGACCTTAAGTTGAGTAATTTGGGGGCAAAGGCTCATATCCAGAAAGCAAATATGTTTTGAGAAATATGTTAATGACCATCAAGAAGCAATTTTAAAAGGTGTTAGAATACAGAAAAATCTAGTCTAGGGTTTAAGGTCATGGGCTCTGGAGCCTGAATCCTGTCTCCACCACCTACTACGGTCTACCAGCTTCTGGGTAAAATAAACTACCGTGTGCGTCCGAGTTTCCTGACCTACACAGTAGAGATAGATAATAGCACTGACACTGTAGGTTGTTCAGGGGATTAGATGAGCTAATATATATGAAGTATTTAGCTCCATGGCTGGTGCACTGCAAGCGCTAAGTTTGTTTGCTGGAACCTGTCCAGTATTTTTAGACCACTCTAGGGCTGCCCACTGCAAAGCAGCTTCCCTCTGAGGTGGCGACATGCACACACTGGTATCCTGTGAAAGCTGACAATATTCTGACAAAATGATCCATGCTGTTAGGTTAATGTTCTCCCAGAAACATGCTTGCATCTTTATTTTTTTTCCCAAAGATTTATTTATTTGTTTGAGAGGGAGAGAAAGAGAGAAGGGGGGAGGGGCAGAGGGCGAGGGAGAGAGAGTCCCAAGCAGACTCCGCACTGAGCATGGAGCCCATCTTGGGGCTCGATCTCCAGACCCCGAGATCATGACCTGAGCTGAAACCAAGAGTTGGACACTTAACCAACTGAGCCACCCAGCTGCCCCAGTGCTTGCATCTTTAGACAGGTCTTCTGACTACGGTGATTTACTCCAAAGAAATTAAGATGGGACCAGAAAGCATAGAGTTTTCAGATTTTTTTAGGAAATTAGAGGAGCTATAATATCCTCAATCTACTTGCATTCAAATGTTCATTGACCCAAGTCTTGTCCAGTGATGGTAGCATATGGACTCTTGACATCTTACTTGCTTGCACTCAATTATATTCTGACATTTTTCTGATATTTTGATACATGAGCATGTATTTAACTTGTCTCTTCAATAAATGTCTATGTTCCTTAGTAACAGAAGGAACTAAATCTTCTACTTCTCTCAGAGGACATGATTTTACTTCTTAAATGGAATATGTATGAATATATATTTTTTTATTTGAATAAAATGTGCTAATGATTATGATCCAATATTTTTGCCTACCCTTGAGGAAAAGAGAAGACCATTGCTGGTTGGTTTTCTATTTTCCGTTAGACCAGAAGATGCTTCTCCACATGTGAGCATCATTGCCTAAGTTGAAATTGTCCATGACTGTCAGTTGGTCAGATATGGATAATGCTGTGAGGAGTCCGTCCAGGTCCCAGTCAGACCCTCTGTCTCCATTAGTACTCCTCACCGTGAGTAGACAGGCGCTGATGGTGGTGACATGGTGCTTCGTTGAAGGGAGATGTGGGAGGTCATTTGAGGGTCAGCAGTGCCCCCTTTTTCAGCACGTTGGAGGTAAATGATGGATGGTGGGTTGACACCTGACACGGGGTTGAATCCACATCTAGTCAGGCCATTGTCAGGATTCACTCTTCTCATCAGATGGTTAACTGAGCAAGAGGTGGGTGTGCTCCTGTGCTGTTTACCCGGTGGCTGGGCTAGGCCCGGAGGTTATAATGGTGAACAAGACATAGTCCCTGCTCTTAAGTAGCTCTCTATCTAGCGAGATAATAAAAGGACAACTTACATTATCAATCCATCTAGTGTGTGTTGGGCACTGTGCTAGGTACATTACATAAATTAACTCGTTTAGTATCACCCTGATGTTTACCATCATTGACAGCAAAAGACTCTTCTGTCAATTATTTCTCTTCTGTTGGTCTTTTAACTCCTGTAATAAAACTAGTAAGACGTGGTAACACGGGGTTACTTCTTTCGAGTTGGCAGTGTTAAGAACACATTCATTTCCCAAAGAATTTGAGGCGGTTCACAAAGAGTACAATGAATAATTTAGCAACTCTGAATGAAAGGAGAAAATGCGGTAAGGCTAGTACAGAGATATGGCTCATATGCTTTTACTTTCTAGTTGTCGAGAGAGAGAAAGAGAAATGAAATAGATGTTTGCAAGATGAAGGGGCCCATCAGATAAAAACAAACCAAAAGATGTACAGCCTTTCAGGGAACTGAAATCCGAGAAAAATGCTTTCTCCTGTCATAATCCTTGGGATGTGGTGTACACAAACTCCTCAGTCACATTTCCACTACAGTGACTGTCACAGGACTGGAAATCATCACATCCCTTAGTGTTGATCATCGGCCTAACACCAAAGCAGAATTTATCAAAAGTGAAATGATCCAGGGCGCTTGGGCAGCTCAGTGGGTTAAGCGTCCAACTCTTGATTTTGGCTCAGGTCATGATCTCAGGGTTGTGAGACTGAGCCTGGCAGTGCGCTCCGCACTTAGCACAGAGTCAGCTTGAGATTTCCTCTCCCTCTGCCCCTCCCCCTGCTTGCGTGCGCTCTCCCTCTCCCAAATAAATAAATCTTTAAAAAAAGTTCTATTTCAGAACTATTCAAAGGATTGAAAAGACTATGATTTTCTGTGACTATGATTCTCACAGTTGGGATTTTGCTGTCCAGGCTTTCAGAACTAGGAAGTTGTAAAACTATGATTTGAACTCAGGTCAGACTAGGTCTAGGTTCTGTGTTTCTAATGCTAAATTGTGATTGACCACCTCCTACCCCTGAAGGCTCTCTGGACATTTCAGCCTTGACAGCTATATAGTTAAGTCATGTGCTCTCTTCCTTTCCATGAGAACAAAATGTAACCATAGCTTGAAATATTTAGAGGTAACACCTTAAGACTCCTTGAATGGGTTTAAGGATATTATTTGTAGCTCCTCTTGAGATTTTCCTGAAGAATTCTTATATGTCAAACCACACTTCCTCAGCTGACCTATCTTTCACTTAGAAGAAAAAAATGAATGAACAAAATAGGTGTTCTTGTGAAGACCCACATCTAGGTGTGGCCAAGTAAGTATCCACCCTTAGTCACCCCGGTAATAGGGTTGCAAGGATGCCTTGGCCCTTGGCTCAGATTCTGTGCAAGAGAGAGGGGCAGAGTCAGGGGTAGCTTGGAGCTCTTGGTGGGAGCAAGCAGGGAGAGAGGAGGCCTTGTTCTGAGTGTGAATGGACCGCGAGACCCTGGAGGACAGGAAGCAGCGCAGGCCAAGAGGCTCACGGAAAAGCTCTTATCGAAACAGAGGTGGCCCGGGTGCTGGATCACCTCCACCATTGTCCAAGGAGCTGACCCAGAGCCTTCAATCCCCGAAAAGGCTTCTCCACTCCCCCCTCTCCATTCAGACAAGAAGTAGTTTTCAGTATGGGCTCCAAGGCGTCACAAGGTCTGTCCGTGCGCAAGAGAGTCACTTGTCCAGAATCCCCTTGGTGTGACCCTGTGACCACCCCGAAGGCCCAGGCCCTTTTCCTGGAGCAGAAGGAGCAGGAACCATTCTGTCTAAACACTCCTTCCACCTCCACACCTTTTTCTGCCAGTGTCCCCTCCCCTATATTGTTTTATTTGTTTTGAGAGAACGTGAGAGGAGGGGACTGGAGAGTGTTTGCAGATTATATTAATCTGAAGGCTCAGACCCACTATCCCTAACGTTTTGACACAACAGCCACATAGCAGAGGAAAGTTTACCTCAGGCCCTTCTCCAGGCCGGCGCGCCATAGTGGGGGACCAGCCCCGGCCGTGCCCTCTGGCAGGCTGCCAGCTGGTCCTTTTTTTTTTTTCCTTTCTAGTTTTTTTAAAGACATTTTACAGCCTCGACTTGGTCTTTATTACTGCTCTACCCCTTTGTTTCGTAACTTGAAATGATTCAATATTCTGTACAAACAGATTCTAATCAGAGTTAGCACGTGCAGTCACATCCCATTAAACAGATAAGCAGAGTCCACACCAGAAGTCCTCAGATTTCATCATCCAAAAAAGAAAAAGAGGGAGAGGGAGGTTATTCTCTGTCTTGAGACTTTGTAGGGCTTTCTAGAGTCTCTTTTCCAGCTAAATGTGCTTTCATTCTAAATTGATATATACATTCATTCCTGGGCATGGCTCAGGCTCACATAGGCAGCCACTGGGTATTGGGTGCTCGGCTCACCACGGCGCACCCCCACCCCCACCCCAGAGGTCCTCTTTAAAGTCTGCTTGCCTGCTACAACTGTATAGGAATTCACAATAAAACAAGGCCGCTTCATCCCAGAACATGTGCAGGGATTGCGCAGACACAAGTAAGTTATAGGGAAAGACAAGGATTGTGATAAAAGTTGGATTTGATATTTCGCTGCAAGATTTTTTTAAATGATAAACTTCATCAGCCAGTAGGAACCTAAGAGTTCCTATAATTTTAGCATCAAGACATTTTGATGATCAAAACAAACCAGAATTTATGTCAAAAATGTAGTTATAAAATATGCCTCTGCCCTTTCCCCCTCCACCAAAGGACTGGGTGCTACTTCTCCTCTTGAAAGCTAATTTTTCACTTTCTCTTGGTGTCTGACTTTGTACCAGTTTGATTCAGAGGACCACAGAGTTTTCCTCTAACCTGTGACTCTGAGCCAGATTCACCCTGTGAAGGATGGTGATAAAGGTTTGGGGAGGTTCCCAGGGAACAGAATTCATCCTGTGTGATGGGCTGAGTTCTGGCGTGGTGGAAAGAGTGGAGTATATCTGGGTTCTGATCCTAGGTCTGCTACTTTCTCTGTGAGTCTGAGCAAAGCATTTGGTTTTTCTGAGTCTTGGTTTCCTTCGTTGTAAAATGATTTTTGAAATGGGCATTATAATGCCTGCTTCACCGAAGGGGGACTGTGAGAACTGGTTGGACTGTGAGAATTAAATGTGTATAGCCTCCCCAACCCAGGCCTGACACATTAGTAGCAGCTCAGTAACAGCCAGTTTCCCTTCAGCCAACCAAGAGTCAGGATTTAGCAGAACAGAAATGTTGAAAGAAAGATCAGCTTAATATCATTTATTTATCAAGGGATGAAAGGCGAGCCAAAAAAAAAAAAAAAAACTCTTTATCTTGAGATTCAGGCTATGGAGTAGACCGTCTAGAATTTGCTAGAAATCAATCAAGAAATGAGAAGTCCTACTGGGTATCTCCAGGAGGCGTGGGTATCATAGCAGGCACTAAACAGATGGTCAGTTTCTAGAAAGGCTCAGTGAAGTGTTGAACCGTTCTGAGAAGGCCACTTCAAAGAATACACAGATACTAACCATCAATGACTAAAGCTCACCCAGCTGGATGCTTCCTTCTGATTCCACCAGATGCAACCATCCACCCTCTAAAGAAAAGAAAGTGTGAGCTCTGCATTTGAGGGAGGGGGAGGGGACAGGAAGGCAGGAGGAATGAACAAAGTCTGAAAATCAGAATTGTTCAAAGCCAGCACTAAGAAAAAGCACAGGTGAACACCAAAGGGTACCTTTGGGTGCACTCTGCCTGGCATTTCCTGTAAAGGCGATCCAAAGGATTTATGAAGGTGAGTGGGAACTGGGTTCAGGGACTGGGATGACAAAGGGAGCCCTAATTTAAACTGTAATTCTGCAGTGTGCACACTTTGAGCGCTTAATACATTTTGGTGTGTGATAAGAGTTGTTTGCCATATTTTGGAAGGAAGCTTTATTGCAGAAAGGTCTTAAAAAAAAAAAAAAGATTAAATCCCCAGTGCAGTAATAGAATTAGGGTAGTGAATGTTGGAGAAGCCTTTTCTTCCTACATACAAAGAAGCACTGAAGTATAATAATCTCTCGGTATGTGAGGATACGACGTGGATGTTATGTTGCATGTGGGGTAAGGGTTAAGTGCACAGATTCTGGAATGAGCTAGCACTGATAACAAATTCTGCCTCTGCCATTTATTAGCTGTTTAACCTTGGGTAATTTACTTAACCTCTCTAATCTTCAATTTCCCCATCCCTTAAAGGGGGGATGATAGAAACTACTTTTTAGGTTGTTGTGTGGATTAATGAGATAGAGTATATGAATCACTTAGCACGGTGCTTAGCATGTAGAAAATACCCTTATTATAATAGAGTATAATATTGCATGGTGTAGATTACAATTATTATAGCCCATGGCTGGTTAGCTTGCCTGTTAGGACTGGCAGTTGAGATTGTAGGTTTGACCTCAGTGTTGGCTTTGCCTTTGTCTGTGGCCCCAGACTGCCTTCATCTGTCTTTGGTCACAGAGGAGACAAATATTTACGACTGTGAAGGGACTAGGGCAAATCCATCACGACTACAGGAAAAATCAACCCAAAGCTTGCAGGTCTGTAATGTCACCTACCTCAATGGAGGGTGGTGTTTTCCCATTACGTGTGGAGAGCCGCCGCTTGGTTACTTAGACCAGGTGGGAGAGCCCCACAGACGGCTCCTACCTGGAGTTAGACAGACTGACATGTCACACGTAACGTCTCAGCTCCATGTGTTGGATATACACTTGGCTGTTTTGTTTTAACTTATTTATTATCAATCTCTGGTCCCAAACTAATTTGTTTCAACTCCACAATTGATGAGATGACATGGAGTACACCCTTACCCCGGAAATTTTTTGCGTCTCAATGGTTATAAATACCTCGGTGCTATTGTATTTGTCGTGCTGTATGCAAATGGAGGTAGGAGTCCGAAAGCTCATTAGGCGAGGGACAGAGGCTTGGAGCTTGGAGAGGACCGTGTGGAGCTGAAGCTGATAACAGTGGCCTTGTCCAGAATAGTGCCTGGGAGCTTTCTTATCTCCCTTTGGCAGGAGGTGCTGTGGGCTTCCTGTGCGAAATCAGGAGTGAACGCTGCTTTCCTCTTGTTGTTCGGCTTCCTCCCCCCTCAAGACGGTTCCCAGCACAGTGATTATCTTTGCATCTTCAAACATGGCACAATCTACTTCCTTAAGAGCTTGATGTATTCTTAAGGCTTAGGCAAATTCCCCTCCCCCTAAATCTCTTTTCAAGTGCTGTTATATAGTCAGGCTCCTAAATGACATTCTATTTTTATGGTTCCAATTACAAAGAGGGAAAAAGAAAAAAAACAAAAAACAAAAACCAGTCCCCAAATTAGAAAATGGCCACAAAATCTGTCCTTTGCACTGGGAGGACCTTGCCGTGAGTCTAGCCTATGGTTTCCATAGGGCTTGTGCCGCCAGCAGCCGCCTCTGGGGGCAGGGGTGGGGGTCAGAGGTTGACAGCCCCGCGTGAACTTGGGCAGCAGACTGCACTTCCCTTGGGAAATGCCTAGACTCGCTGTACTCGAACGTATTTCTTTGCCTTTCCTGAAGATCAAGAGTATGCAATTAAGATCTCTGTCTGAGGCATCCGTTTATCTTTTTCACTTCTTTGGGGGGAAAAGAATGAAATTAAAAGCTTCTTTTCCAGATACAAGAGAATATCAGCTGTTTGACGGCACAATGCCAAGTACACACGCACGTATCCAATACAGGTGTGCGCGTGTGTAATAAGCCCCATCTACATGTAAGGCATACGTGCGTTGGCTGTACTCATATGTGTCCTGAGCGTGTGTGAGGGACCTGAGGTCAAAAGGCGGTTCAGGGCATGGCTGTAACAGTCCAGAGAACAGACAACGAAAAATAGCAGAATGACAGGATTTCAAAACTATAGCATTACAGTGTTTCAAGTAAAGGAGACAGTATATAATTTCTCTTGGGTTCATTTTCCTCTACTAATCAGTAACAGTTAAAACATTCACTTATTTTACCCGATGACTATAAAGAATACCTAGTAGAAATTGCATAAATTCCTTAAGGAATGGCCTGTCCTTATTATTCTTTCTTATTTAAAATCTTATCATCTAACTGTAAAAGAGAGACATTTTGCCAACATTTGGGGAAATCTGGTATATGGAGTGGGTACAGTTAGGTGTAATAATGGCCTTGTTGTTATCTTAGAAAATGTGCATTCTTTTAGGAATATGCACTGAAGTATGTAGGGCTGACATGACACCTGAGATTTGCTTTAAAATACTTCACAAAAGAGAAAGATGGAAAGAAATAAGGATAGACAAAACAACTGTGGCAAAATCTGGATAACTGTTAAATCTGGGTGATGGGTATATGGGGCTTTATTACACCAGGGCTGTGATTACCAAGATGTTTGAAAATAATGAACAATGAAAACAAATGAAAGCTCTTGCTTTTAGAAACAGCGTATCAGTCCCCCATGCCTGTGTGTATATTATCAGGTGTTCATAGCGTGCCAGTGACACGCTCGGCCCTTGCTGTGACGTGAGGACAGAGTGTATAGTAGATGTGGTCCCCTGGAGCTGCTGGTCCAGTGGGGCCACTTAGAACATGGGGAAAGCTCTGGGGGCAGACATGACAGGGCAGGAGAGGACACCACCCAGGAAGACTCAGTGGTTTAACAGTCTGGAGTCCCTTCTAGCTCAAGGACCATAGAGGGATAATCACAGGACATTTTCCTGGTCTTCACAATCCCATCTATCCTACCTTCTTCCTCAGCTTATTTTATTCTCTCCCTGTCATCTTATGTAAATGATGGCCGCCTTGGCTACCTAAGATCAACCACTCATTCTCTTTGGAAATTGGGCTGTGAAATTCCTCCTGGCTTGAAAATCCCCATAATCTGCCCACGACAAGTACAAATTAGAGCCCTGTAGGTTCTCTGCTCACCACAAATTCTAGGTAGGGAATGGACTATGAATGGCCTTGACTGTTGGACAAGGAAGCTGGGCTTTCTTCAGTATAGTCATTGGAGCTTTGGAAGCAAAAAGGATTCCACTAAAAACCAGAACATTCAGGAGTCTGGGAGCAGTTTTGTGAGTGTTGAGATTAATAACTATTTCCACCAAAATCTGAGTAATAAGCCATATGAAAACAGAAGCTTGCTGATAAGAACGTGTATTTGAGAGAACATGCTAACTTCTCTCTTTAAAATAGTACTCTACTAGCTAGTTGCATATAATAGGAGATCTCATGGACTTTTAGAAACAGAGATCATTTTATAATTAAACACTTTGAGGTCTGAGCAGTTAAAGAGCTTCTCATGATACTCCAAAACTTGGAAAGAAATAGAATTTAATAACTGCTTCATGCTGTGTGTTTCCATATACACTTAATAGCCCTGGAAAAAATTAACTGTATAATGGAATATTCTGATTAAAACCAACCTTTTATAGATGTGAAATGCTATTATTTCCTTGAGGTTTCCATTCATTAACATAACTTCTTTTTTCCCCCATGTGTTTGCATGTTTCCTCCACTAGGAACTGATTAAAATCTAGATATTAAATTTCCTAATTTTTGCATTTTTACTTAGTATTTAATATTTAGAACAGGAAGGGTGTATGGAGATATACTGGTGTGGGTTACTTTCAGAGCAAGCAAAATATATTTTCTATTTTTAAGTTGTGGGGATGAATATGGGGGAAAAAATCTAAGGAAAAGAGGAAAATGTGTTTTGTTATCTTTGTTATCTCAGGACTTAACCAGTGATTTTTATTTCACCTGTCACCATGGGCTGGACCATGCTACAAAGCAATATAGTGATGGCTTGCTTTTTTTAAAAAATAGGTATGACTTTTGCTCCAATAATGAAGAGTCCCTAATCCTGGATCCCGACAGCAACATAGGAAACAGGATTGAGAGCATCACTCAGCGCACGGCAATAATAGAAGGAAAGAATAAGGTATTGTCTGCAAAAATAAGCCCTGGCATATTTATTTTACTTTATTTTCAAGATTTTATTTATTTGAGAGTGAGCGAGAGCACGAGTAGGGGGAGGGGCAAAGAGAGAAGGAGAGAGAGAAGCAGACTTGATCCCAGGACCCCAAGATCATGACCTGAGCTAAAGTCAGATGCTTAGCCAACTGAGCCACCCAGGTGCCCCTGGGATATTTATTTTAAAAACACACACTTGGCTTCCAGTTCTGGGTTTACTAGAACCAGAAGTGATTCAAATGCTCACAACAAAAGTTCAGAGAGAAGACAAGATCAGAGCTATGTCTTCATGGAGAGATACCCTGAGACTGCTTAAACTCTGTTCCGCAGTGGCCCACCAGTTCCAAAGGCATGAGTACTGGGTCCTAATGCAAGAGGGGGAGCGGCCTCCCACATACCAACGGCTTTCAGCCCTGGCTGAATATCAGAATACGCCACTAATTATTCTTACGTTTGAATCTCTGGAGTAGAGCCTGGGGTTCATAAAAGTTCCCTGGGAGATTCTAGCACATACCTAGGACTGAGTATCTCTGACATACATAAAGTGGGTAGTCAATAAGCAAAAGCTAGTACAAGACTTAGGTCTAAAATGGAATATTGGCATCTCACAAAATAGATTGTTTTTCCTCTGTCTTCACAAAGGCAAAGCCTAAGTCAGGGTATGCAGACACATTAGAGTATATCAGGATTCCCTGACCTAAGAAATACAAATCAGAAGCACAAGGAGCTATCGCCTGACACCTGTTAGAATGGCCATTATCAAAAAGCCAAGAAATAATGAGTATGGGTGAGGATGTGGAGAAAAGGGAATCTTTGTGCACTATTGGTGGGTTGTAAATTTATACAACTGTTGTGAAAAACATGGAGGTTTTTGGAGGTTTCTCAAAAAACTAAAAATAGAACCACCCTATAATCTAGCAATTCCACTTTTGGGTGGAAAACAAAGAAAGAAAAAAACAAAAACACTCAAAAATATCTGCACCCTCCTGTTCATAGCAGTACTCTTTATAATAACCAAGATATGGAAGCAACTTAAGTGCCCATCGAATGAATGAATGAATGAAGAATGTATGGTATGTATATACATAATGGAATATGACTCAGCCACAAGAAAGAATGAAATCTTGCCATTTGTGACATGGATGGACTTTGAGGGCACTAAGCTAAGAGTAAGAAGTCAGGCAAAGAAAAGACAAATACTGTATGATCTCATTTATATGTGGAATCTAAAAGAAACCAACCCCAAGCTTATAGATTACAGAGCACAGAATGGTGGTTGCCAGAGGCAGGGGTAAGGGTTGTGAAGAATAAGTGAAGGGGGTCAAAAGGCATGAAGTTGCAGTTATAAGATAACTAAGTCCTGGGGATTATTGTACAACATGGTGAATATAGTTAATAATACTGAGTTGTATATTTGAAAGTTTGCTAAGAGAATGGATCTTAGTACTTCTCATCACAAGACAAAAAATTTGCTTAACTATGTATGATGACAGATGTTAAGTGTACTTACGGTGATCGTGTTGCAATATATACAAATATTGAATCATTTATGCTTTCTTACATTTGAAACTAATACAGTGTTATGTATCAATTATACCTCAATTAAAAAAAAAAAAAGACTTCTAACAACAACAACAACAAAAAAAAACAGTTCCCTGACCTAATGAGGATCTAGCACACATCTTTGCTGGTACGCTTTTTGGTATTAAAAAATTTTTATTGAGGTGTGATTGACATACAAAAAGCTGTACAAATTTAATGTGTACAGTTTAATAATGACTTTGGAGATAAATATACACCCACAAAACCATCAATACAGTCAAAGCTACAAACTTATCCATCGCCTCCAAAAGTTTCCTCCCACTGAATGTAGGAACGTGTGAATGAATCAATGAATTAATGATAACACATAGCAAATGTATACAATGCAGCATTGTTCAGTACAAGCACTACGCCGAACAGTGGATCTCTAGGACTTACTCATCTAGCATCACTGAAACTTTGTACCCTTTGACCAATTTTGGAAGATTCAACTTCTCTAAAAGTGCCAAGAACTGCAAAGGCTCTGAGATTGTACCCTATTTTCAGGCTAACAGGTAGGCCTGTTCCAGTTTTATGTTTTGTGGTTGAAGACCTGCTACTCGCGGGTCAGATACAAGGACTTTATTACTCACAGCAAATCTCGTGGGCTTCATGTTAGCACTGGTCCTCTTGCCCCCGAGTGCCTGGGTAGAAACTGTGCAGGCAGTGGATTTGCAGAGCAGCTGAGGGACCCTGAACTTTGGGAACCCATATTTTTTAGAGTGGGTGGCCTTTGCTGTCCCCTCTTGCATACCATTCCTTCGCTGTTCCCCTGGCCTCCGCTGAACCTCAGCAATAGCAGATACCTTATGAACTGGGCACATCTCATGGACCTCAGACTTTTCTTTGGTTGAATTCAGGAAAAATACACTTTAAAATCGGCTATTACCAGGCACAGGGGTAGTGATGCTTTAAAAAGTAAAAACCTATCAACCCCTTGCCAAAATGTCTATTTATACATGCATATCTTGACTCAGAGTGGCTCGTTAGTATGGGTGCTGTCTGCTTGAGTGTGGTTATGCTTGTGTTATCTGTGTATTCAGCTGTATTTTTTGCATTTGAAGGCAACAAAGTAGATAGCATCATTCCCCCCACTCCCCATGTAGGATTGAACAATGACGACAAATAACATCTGATTTCCTCGTTCTGTAAAACTTTTTGACATACGCTCATATCAACAACATTCTGGCCAGCCGGAGTGGTTATCTACTTTTTAAAGATAAAAACAGGGGTGATGAGATGAACTCAAAGCCACACAGCTTAAATGTGGCAGACGAGAAACTCAAAGCAAAGTCTTCCTAGTCCAAAAGCCACGGCTCTTCCAACAAGGTACAGAAATTAAAATGGTGATGACTTCCATGAAAATGTGAACAATCACTTGTCAAGGATTTAAGAAAAGTTTTTCTGACTACAGTCGTGGTTTACAATTCTTTTTCTCTAATGCAAATGAACAGTAGTTTGAAACGTCCCATGATGGATAACCATGGATGAGAGCAGTTCAATGAAATCCTTAGAAAAGAGGAAATTCTATGAACTTGAAAGTTTAATTTGAGTGACAGTACATCTTTTCAAAGAAAGGAAATGCCTCACAGTAGAAGGCAAGTTAGTTGTCACAGAATATACTAGAAAACTTCAAGATGCCACTGAATGTGTTAATTCGTTTTGCCTTCTCCTGATCATATCGGGGAGATGTACTATTAACTGCTGGATATTAAAAAAAACATTTATGAGCCTAATTCCAATGGTAAGTTTTAATTCTATTCTGGCGTCCTAGCCACAAAAAATACAATAGAAAAGAAAGTGGAAAATGAAAAAGCCAGGCGAGGTTTCGGATTAGCCTGAACCATAAAGTAGCAACCTGACTCTATACAGAATTACCTGGAAAGCACAGAGGGAGTGAAGTCACAAAACCCGAGTGAGATAAGGAACTTCCTTGATGTTTTTCCACACGGCTTGAAACAAGTTTATTGTCTTGTAATTTTGTAGTTATGCAGAGGTTTTAAATATAGATCTCCAGACACAGTGGGCATGTATGTTGACCAACCTGCAGCCAGGAGCCCTGGGGTCAAGCTCTGCGACTTCCTATCTTGTATAACCACACGCAGATCCGTCCCTCTCTCTGAACCTGCTCCCTCCTCCAAAAGATGGAGCTAATAATACTTGTCCTCCCTCATTTGCCCGTTCTTATAAACATGATTGTCATGTATGCCCTAATGCAGTTCCCAAGTTGATTGTGATCGTATACAATGAAGACTGTTTGTTCAATAATTGTCTGCATTGAAAAGCTTTTAATACTTTTAACAAAGTTGTTATCTATGTATATCATGTATCTGTGGCATATCCTCTTAGAAGCTGTAACAGTAATAGATTCTCATTCTTCATTTCAAGGCCTAAATTTAGAAGCATTTACTACTTTTACAATTTGGGCATCTATTAGTTTATCTCTGTGTATGTAGGAAAAAAATTTATGATGATGACAGATGGGAGTTTTGCTATTTCAGAATTATTTGTGCTGGTCTTTCCTTTACAATTAAAACTGCTTCTCTTTTCTGTCCATTTTTAGGAAGTATATTAAAGTCCCAGCTTAGACTCTAATGACCGTTTTAACTACAGTCACATAGTTAGCCCGCATGGTGACACCCCCCACAGATCAGGGGAATAGAGGTCCCACTGGAGCCCCCGTTAGATTCTAGGGATTTCCTTTTTTTTTCTTTGTTTTTTGTTTGTTTGTTTGTTTAACTCAGAAGGGTGCAGAGAACAATAAAATTTAGTTTCCTCATTGGCAAGTTTTGGCCTAGATCTGTGAAAAATGAGTCATCAATTGGAGTTGCTAATAGCAAATGCGGAGTTTTAGTATTCTTTAATGGAGTTGCCAGACTCTTGGGTTTGTAGCTACGGAGTAGGAAGTAGAGGGAACCCGGTGTTAGAAAAAACACTCAGGAAATACATATTACAGCATTCATTCTCTGAGGCTGGAGAATTGTGACAATTTTAATGTTTTAGCAGTGTTTCCATTGAAACCATTTGGAGGTTACCTTGAGAAGGGTTACCATACAAGACTGATCCATGACAGTGACCTTAAAACTAACGACAGAATTACAGTTTGTGTCTCATTTCCCACACTCCTCAAGTTTTTCGAATTCTCACGTTCTCTTTTCCCATCACTTGGCTCAAATGTGCCACCTGAGGTTAATTTTAGATTCTTCCATGACCTTTATATATCTACTTTTATGTCTCCCTGACACACTTGAAAGGAAACGATATTAGAAACATCCCGAGATTAAGATCACGGGTCCATATTTAGACCTCTTAAAACTAGTTCTGGAAATTAGGCTGAATTACACATCATCCCATCAAAATATTCTCACCCATGAGGTTGCAACCTCATTGTGGTAGGGAATTACTAATGTGTAGGGAAAGGGAAGGAAGGAAGGGGTATGAATAACTTCCCAACTTACAGTACCTGACGACAGATTTCATCAGCGTTCTTGGGTCATACAAAAGAACCCAGAGAATGACTTTAAGGCTCTATTTCTAATATCTAAATCCTTGAGGTGCTGGCAGGGCAAGTCAAGGCACCCCCAAAGTGTATGTTCAGAGCTAAAAAACAATTATGGCAAATGAAAACTAATTATAGAATGAAGACAAGCAGACATCCTTGAGAATTTCTTTTGGTGCACCTTCTAAATGATAATTTCAAACACATGTATCTACTCAAATTCTTGGCACTTCCTCTTTTAAAGTATTAAGTTAATATTTGGTGTTCCCACTGTTAGGCTATTTTCATCTTTTCCCCCTTTGAAACAATAGTATTTGGTTACGAGCACTGGGGAATGGATTTGTCCCTTTTACTCAGAAGACTTCTGCGTTTAGACTTGCTGTCCTCAGAGAAGTTGTCTCTTGTGCAGAAAAACCACACTCACCCACAACTCACAGTTGAGCTCCTTTTTCTGACCCTATAATGTTTATACTTCAGTTATCAAATAAATATCTTTTGTTTGTCATGAAAACATGTTTTAGTTTCTAAGTTAAAAAATATATTCTCTGGAAAAAGTGCTCTAGAAATCAGATAATTTTTAATAAAGTTGATCATAGGATATTCATTTCATCTTATTTTTACATTTCCTTCCTTAATTATAGCTTTTTCATTCATCGGTCATATTCTCAAACCTTGTAACAATGTATCAGTTGAAAAATAGCTTGCAGCTTATGTGAAATAATAACAGAGAAACTAGTATTTCTGTACATAGTAGCATTTTAGCTTATGTGACCCATCTCTGCCAATTTAAGGATGTATTCTTAAGGAAGAACTCAATTCAAAGACTAGATGGAACTCTACCAATAGATCTGTGCCATTCGATCTAAAGAGTTTTAAGGCAAGAAGCAGTTTCATGTAGAGATCATGGGTAATATACCTACCTCACAGGGCTATAGGGAGGAGGAAATTAAAGTCCCAGCTTAGAGTATAATGAGTCTTTTACCTACAGTCGCATAGTTAGCCTGCCCAGCGACAGGCTAGATATCGCCTCACGTGCCATCTGGCACACAGCAAGGGCTACATAAAGGCACCCAGAAACAAAGAAATAATGTAAACTCCCATCAATGTCATTTTCTCGTCCAATTTTAATAGCAACTTGGGAGAGGTGAGTTCTGGAGCAGGCTTGCCTATAGGTAAGCTCTTGGTTTGGGAAGGGGTCATTCAAGCAAAATAAGAGATTCAAATATTCGTATCTCCATGGTGCATCCTGTGGCCTGGATTCCTTTCAGTTCTAGGTGTCTCAATTTCATTCTCTGATTATACAAAAGTTCTGAGCTCTCCCGACTGTTTATTGGAATCATCCCCCGATTGCCTGCACAAATCTTAACTGTGACAAATGTGCCACATCTGAATTTCCTTCCCCTTGCCACGGAGCCCAGTTCTGGTGCTTACTTGCTTTGAGTCCAGTGAAATCAATATAATTTTAATAGAAACACAGACGCAACTTTCAGATTCAGGCAGTAGCTGTCCCTCATATCAAACATCCTCAGGACAAACAGAAATGAGTTTCTCACTTATTTACTGAGCAGCAAATCAAAGAATGTAGATAAGACTCTGCTGAGGCCCCCGAGGATAAACATTTGAGAGCTGACGTCATAAGGAAAGCTGTGCTTGAGCTGGGGGGGGGGGGGGGCTTTATTGGTGTCCCCTGGGTCTGAACTCGTTGCATACTGCTTCCAAGCATCTGAGCCCAAGTTTGCAGAGACCAAATAAAGAAGTCAGTGTCTGACTTGATGGTCTGAATTGTCCCAGCGGTCACGAGCTAACACTTCCTTTCACACTGCTACCTACAAGCTTCACTTCTAATTACTGCCATTTTCTTCCATGGCTCTTAAATGGTGGGTGCAGTAATTAAAAGAAATATCCTGGCTAGAATTTCCTTGTATTTCCCACCTCTTCTGAAGATTATTAATTCGCATAGGGAAAGAGACACGTGAGCTCTTTTCATGATCTCCTCTACTGGCCATTTGCCTCCATGTGAGTGTTTCTCTGCAAAAGAGAGAATAATACGTATTTGATCTTCAAGCAGGGAAATTATCTGTCACCTTAAAGTAATCCTCCAAGGACTATTCAAGGTTAAGAATAGGGGTTTTGTCACATTCATCTCTGTTTCCCCTACAACATCTGCACCATGCCTTGATAAACGCTCAATGTCTGCTAAGTTGAATGAAAATTGCCACATATTGCAGACACTTTCATTTCCAGTAATTTCAATAATTCACAGAGGATATATGAGGAGATGTAATTAAACAGATCCAAGAAACAGAAGAGGAGACATCATGTAATATACACTATACCATAGTGAAAATTACAGAGAATCTGGAGCAATAAGCTTGCTGGCTGAAAAAACGAGGAGTATATTTTTACTGAAAAATAATTTATTGGCTGGGATATGAGAACATAAGTGCTTAATTAGCCCATTACTTAGCAACTCAGAAGAATGCTGGGACCCTTTGTAGAATCGGGGTTCATCATCTTAGAAAGCCGACTGTCACATTTCCACCTATATATTACATTAGCCTGTAAGTCACTTGACCTAATTCTACTTCAGCTAGGACACTCCATTCTGTCTGGAAGCATCAGCAAGCCTCTCTGATTTCAAAGCCAATGACCAGTCATTTGTGTTCTAAGAGATAAGGTGCAACAATTTATAAGTAACTGGATACACTAAAAAAAAAATACTAGAAACTTAACTTCCCTTTTCATTTGTTCCATAGAAAGGATGCATTACAATTTTGCAAGGCTGGGTTAGATTTTAAAACTCTCAACAACTGGTTCCATTTTACTAATTTTTATCTTTAAAAGAAGACAGCAGAGTCTTTATGCTGTACAAATTTGTGTTTCATTACTCTGTGAGACATCACAGTTTAGAAAGCGCTTTCCAGCTCACACAAGTGTGACCACTAGTGTTTCTTCAAGGGTTCATGTGTCAAATAGCAGCACGAAAATCCCGTGAAACGATATTGTATTCACAGTTTATGTCTTCGTATTCTAGATTGGGGGTTGGCAGACTGAGAAATTAGGTCATTTATAAACACACAGGACAGCCTTAGAGAGCTTTCCAGAGCTTCTGCACCTTGGGGGCTGCAGAGCTCCATTCTTTGAGTACATAAAAGAAATGGTTTGGCCAACCTTTCTCTTCTGTCCTTGCTCACTTAACACGCCCATTACAGAAGCAAACAGCAAAGAAACCTCCTGTTACCAAATGGCATCCATAGTCTCAGTTCATCCAAACAAAAGGGAAGGTCTCAGCCTCACCTGTTCCTCTCATTGACGTGGAACTGACCACCTCATAGAGTAGGACGTGCAGTCCCGCATCTCAGCTTCAGGTCTGTAATTGTTACGCCAGCAGCACGAGATAAATAAGCCTGAAACCCTCATACGAGTCGGATGTCATAGCCCCCGGTCTCCTGAGGACCTGCTTTCCTGTTATTTTTCCATTCTTGCTGGGGCTCCGCAAAGGGAGAGCCTTCTGGTAACCACCGTGCGCGCAGTACTAGTCTTGTCGAATGAATGGAGTAGCTGAATCACTTCAACCTTTAGAAGAATCTTAGGGATGTTCAAATAGCTCTTTGCTCTAGCTAAAGCTTCCTTTTTTCTTTTACAGACGGCTAGCACCTTGGTTGTGGCTGACTCTAGAATTTCTGGAATCTACAGTTGCATGGCTTCCAATAAAGTAGGATCTGTGGAAAGAAACATAAGCTTTTATATCACAGGTAAGCCGTATATCCTATACTCACAAAGATAGCCTGGTGACCTCGCTGTCCTTTCAGTTCTGTTTGTTCTTAGTGTACTTTTGGCTTGAGGGATTTTTATTTTTAAAAACTTCCGTAGAATTGTTAAACTTTGAGCACCTTCATCCTTGCTCTCAGGAATAGGATTCTGCAACATCACTGGATCTCTGAACAAGTTCTTTCTCTGAGTTCCCTTTTAGAGCTATGTGTGTACATCTCCCTCCTAGGCTGGATCGTGAATTTAGGATCTTGTCATGTTCATTTTTGAACTCCTTTCAATACCTGGCACAGGGTCTGGTACATAGAAGTTGTTCAGTAACAATCAAGGACACCAAAGCTATGATGATAGGTTTTTGTTTTTGAAGCCAAGAAGCTAATTGTCTCACAACTTAAGTAACTTCTACTTTTGAGGAATGAGACTCTCCTGTAGAAACCTGAAACTGAGTTTGTTGACAGTAATTAATGTGGTTTTTTGGGTAGCATTTACACATTTTTTAGCCTTCAATATGATGGTCTCTGCAAATCTTAAAACTTCCAAGGTACACAAATGGCACTCCCTATGTCCCTCCGCGGGTACAGGAAGGAAGTAAGTAGCTCAAAGTATAAAAACAATTGCCTGGCTCCGCACTCCCCCAATTTTCTGAGGAAACCCGGGCAGTTTGCCAGCTTTCTGGAAACTTTGCACTGCATGGGGCAGGCTGCAGCAGTTGCCTAGAGTTCTCTAGAAAGAAATAGGTAGGTCTGATTCCATGAGACATATGGGTTGTCGGATCACAGGGAGCCTTCCGGCAAGTTAGCCAATCCTCAGAGAAGCTATGTCGTGGGAGATCTCCTGAGGTAGATTCTCACGGAATGTCAGAGCTGAAAGAGACTTGAGAGGCTATTCAGCATGATAGCCCTCGAACTTTGCAAGTCAGGAAATGGGGTTTGGAGAGGTGCAAGGGGACACGCCAGAGCCACCCGAGACCAAGTCAGCCCCTGTCCTCTTCCACTCCTTACAAGGAGTGGAAGGGACATTGTCTCTGCATCCATTCCACGTAGGAAAAGTCCTTTATTTGGAGAAGGATTCAGATAGCAATTTCACACATACTGGTTCTCTAACCAGTCTCGGATGATTTGGACTCATTAGGAACGAAGGTTTGGACTGTCCTTTATATTTGGTTGCAAACAAGTTCCTATCCAAATCCATAGTGACTGTATGTATGACTGAAAGTATAAAAGATTGAGCAGTTCCTGTTCTGAACATTCAACAAGTTTACACAAGCTTAATGAGCACTATTAATTAGAATAGTTCAGCTCTGCACTGAGCACTTGAACAGATTATCAATGAAGCCCTGTCTTTATAGGAAGACAGTTTTAACATAAAAAAGAAGTGTTATCTGTACCCTAATATCAAAAGGCGTATGCAGAAGTAATGTGGCAGATGAATTTACCAACGCTAAGCCGATGCTGTCCAATAGAAATACAAGCCACACATGTAATTTAAAATTTTCTAGCAAAACTACGTTTTTTTAAAAAAATAAAAAGTAAAATTAATTTTTTTTAACCCAGTATATCCAAAATACCATTTCAACATGCAATGTTTTCAAAGTATTACACTGCATCCGTTTTTACATTTTAAATTAATTGAAATAAAGCTAATTGAATAAAATTCAGTTCTTCAGTCACACTAAGCACATTTTAAGTGCTCAGTAGCCACACGTGGCCAGTGGATACTATACAGAGGAGCTTTAAGCCTCTGAGAAGTAAGGGCCGAGGTCGACCTAGGGGAGGAGGGCATAAAATTTGAACAGGTGGAAAGAAGAGGACAGGCTTGCCTTGACATTTTCAGAGCCCCAATGCAAGAGTGCCAATGGAGGTCCACAAACTATACATCTAACCACGTCACAAGTTCTAAATGAACTTCAGTTATGTTTCATTTAGCTGTTATGTTTCAGCTTCTCATGGACAAATATACCTCCATGATGACCTGAGAGGTGAGGTGCAAATTTAGAACTCTGGGTCTCCTCACAGCTCCACCACAGAACGTGGCAATGGCTGGAAGTACAGAAGGAATGGCCCCCCACCTTCTCCTTCGACTCCTGGCTCTGTCCCACTCCTGCACCCACATGTATGGTCTCCACAGCCCACATATCCAAGCGCTGCCCACACTCCTGACTAACAGTCTTCCCTGAGACCTAGACGTGTGCACACCTACGAGCAGTCTGACCTCAGGAGGACAAACCCAGGGAAGAGGACTTTGACAGTCTGGAAGCAGACTCGGGATCATCTTTACAAGGAATTCTGGGATCCCAAGGACCTCAAGCAAGATATGGAAGTGGGGGTGGCATGCTTTCTTGACCCCCCAGACTCTATATTGTGAGGAGGGGGACAGCCGGAGTAGAGCCATCTAAAGGCCCAGAACAGGGACCCCTCTTGCCTGGGTCTGAAGGCAGTACTGGAAAAGGAGGTACCAAGAGTAGAGGGGGATGTTGTGCTCATTTCCTTATTATTCAGAGTCCCCAAGAAAGATGAACTGATACCCAGCCTTAACTGCAGCACCAATATCTAGCCTACCCCACTGAGCTCGGCATTACTGCGTGTCTGTGTGTGGCTATCTTACTGACAAAGCTGATCACCTGTTCAATGCAGACAGATTCCCTCCTACCACATTATACAATGTATAATCATGGAATGGTTGAAAGCTTTTCTAGATCTCAAGGCTTGTCCGTAGAAAGGAGCTATGAGAATTCAATTCAGACGTACATACTTGAGGCTCACAATGCTTTTCCTCTAGAAATTCAGGAGTTTTAATCTTACCCTGAAATGGAATATAATTGCTCTGAATTCTTTCCTACCAATCCTGAAAAGTTCTAGTTTTTGGTAATCATAGATTAATTTGCTTACATTAATTATTTTTTTAACTAATTACTACCTTTTTCTTACTTAAATCTTTGTCACGAGATTTATTCTCACTGGAGATAAAACTGGATACTCTTAGGAATGTTGCTCCTTACACGTGTATTTTCTGAAAAGTGAATGTACGTTTACTCAGTGTTTATGCTTGACTGCGTGCCAGGACTGTTTTAAAAGATCCAAAGTTTAACTCCTCTAAATCAAAAGATCTGGATTTGTCATGCATGTTGCCCCTTCCTTAAAATATAATAACAACTCACACAGGTTGTCTTCCAAACTGATGAAAACAAGTTAGCTGTGGCCTTTAGAATTCTCCACTGCTTCTACTCTAAACTTTGGCATTCACTTGTACATGGTATCTACTTGAAACAAGCAAAACTTTCTA
Source organism: Halichoerus grypus (assembly GCF_964656455.1). Taxonomy (NCBI): domain Eukaryota; kingdom Metazoa; phylum Chordata; class Mammalia; order Carnivora; family Phocidae; genus Halichoerus; species Halichoerus grypus. The sequence goes on from NC_135715.1 coordinate 72,264,469, forward strand.
GTAACCACTCACCTCTTAGAGAATGTTATTTCTGATCTTCAGTAGAACGAAAGCCTTCTTTATTACCACCTGACAAATGAGACACCGCTCAGCGTGTTAATTTCTGTGCTTGTTTCATGAACTTAGTTCACGTTTGATCCAACCAAGTCAATATGCGCCCCCCCCAAATATGCACCTGTGTCAGTGATTACTCTTTGCACCTAACCCTAAATTGAGTCTCTCTTCTGACCAAAGATTGCTTCTTCTCCACGATACCTCATAAGATGCTGCGGATGTGCTATGCGTCATAGGGGATGAGTGTTAGTAGGTGCCGATGAGGATTGTGCTAAATCTGCCACAGATACTTAAGTGTGGGAAGATTTCTTACTTTTGCTTTGTTAGAAGGCAATTCTTTGGGTCTGTTTTTGTACTCAGGCTAAAAAAAAAAAAAAAATCCACATGAATTAAAAGGAAAAATCCCTCTGGATTCATTAACTAGTGTTAGGACATTTTATTTATCATCTTCTGTGGCTCAAAAGGGAAGGCCAAAGGAGTTATCCTGAGAAATGGACAATCATTTCTAAGAGGCTGTCTGGTAACATGAACCAAACTAACTTCACTAACAGTGTCCCCCATATGAGCAGCAGACCTCAGAACCTAGTTGGTTCTTTTCTTTTCCTGTGTGTGTGTGTTTGCTGTTTGCGGGCACTCCGCATGACTATGGGTGTGTTAGCAATTACCAAGGGTGAAACAGGAACAGCACACTGCCTTATCTCCCTGGTTTCCCAGTGTCACTAAATGCACTTTATTTTGAGATTCCTGGTGGTGCTTGGCAAAGATAAACAAAATCTTCCATCAGGAAACCTGTGAGCTATTTCCACAGGAAGTTTCAAATCACTAAAGTAAATAGAAACTCTACATGATCTCAGTGGTGTTACTTGGGCTCGCTTGGGTTCTAACCACCAGGACGGGACCTCATAATAAATGGAAAGCCTATGTATGGCCTTGGAAGAAATGATTTGACTGCAGTCCATACACAATACTTTGGGTATCTGTGTAAAAGTTGATGGTTGATGTTTTACTCCGCCGCAGGCTTGGAAAATGTCCCAAATATAAAAAGATGCTGAATTAGAGGGGCTATTTCTGACACCTTATTGTTGTGTTAAAACTGACTGTCAGCTGCTTCTGCATCTTCTGGCACATTCTTAGATATTCATTTTAAAAGCAGGAAAAACCTCTGCTGGTCTCCTCTCTCTCCAACCACTGACAGCTTCATCAGCTACTGCTACCCCTGCCCCCAGGTTTCAAATGAATACTTTGGCATTTCTTCAGACGTGACACTTTATAATAAAGCCAAAGCCCAGAAAAATCAGAAAAACAAGCAAAGTCAGATTTAGGAAAGAGTTGATATGATATCTAATTTTGGACTATTGTCCCCTTAAGGTTTAAAGGTTTCTTTATAGCTTTGTGTGCAACGGATAATAATAATAATAGCAGAACATAGTGCTTTTCATCTTCAAAGTACTTTGTAAAATGTTGGCCCAAATTCTTTGCTCAATACAGATACGCCACTAAGTAACAAGCAATGGGAGGGTTTGGGAGCGGGTCAATTCGGGGCCAGTAACCAATGATTTTTTTTTTTTTTTTTTAATCCTCTGGGGAAATGGTCCAAAATGAGACTAGGGAACTCGGAGCGCAAAAGCTAAGTGACAGTCCAGGGTAAGAAAGCTGAGGAGGAGAGCTCACAAGGTGTTGCTGGAGATGGAAATGAAGGTTAGCTGGGGATTGACAGGAGAGAAACGGCTTTGAATGGCATATTCACCTTCTGAAAACCTTTACTATGTTATTGAGAGGAAATACGATTTTTTAAAAATTATTTCCCCCCCCTTGCCCCCACTTCTGAAATGAAGCAACTCTCCCAGATTAGTTGGCTGCACTTTGTTCTTTTATGTCTGAATAGAACGATCGCCGTGAAAGGGGACCTGAGCAAGGAACGCGGCTCTTCTGTGGCCACAGTGCCCGCCGAGAGCAGGCGAGGTGGTGGTGCGGCAGCCGGAGCGGGATACTGTCGGTCCGCTTGTTGGAAACTGGGGAAGTCAGTTGGGTTTTTTTATTGGAAAAGTTTAGGATTAAAGTGGTACTGACTGGCAGGACTGATGTCTCCTACCGTGTACCTGGGACTTCCTCTTCTCACCTGGTCACAACTTTTTCTGGATAAGTCTGACCATAACACCACCCTTGGTTTTTCGTACAGGTCTCTCTTTTAGGACTTCCCTATTTCGCCCACTCACCCACCGGTAGAAGTTCTCGATGTATTACAGAAATGGGGAATGTGGCTATCACTGCAAGGTGTAAAACAAATTCCACTTTGAAAAGCAACGTGGTGCAAACAGGGAAAATGTCCCCATCCCAATAACCAGCCTGTTTGGCACCTGCTGCCTCGCTTCTTACGGAACGAACTTAGTTGGTTCCTATGTGGGTTTGATCAGTTCCCCTAGCACGGAAAGATAAATACTCACCCTTTTAATGCTGACGCTGAGAGAATTTGTGTCAGAACGGTTCTTAAGATCTGTGACGATCTCCAGAGGAGACACTGATTTTTCCATGAACTGAAGTTCTTTATTCTTATTTTATAGACGTGCCAAATGGATTTCATGTTAACTTGGAAAAAATGCCTACGGAAGGAGAGGACCTGAAACTGTCTTGCACGGTTAACAAGTTCTTATACAGAGACATTACTTGGATTTTGCTGCGGACAGTTAAAAACCGAACAATGCACCACAGCATCAGCAAGCAAAAAATGGCCATCACTAAAGAGTACTCCGTCACTCTCAATGTCACCATCAAGAACGTTTCCCTGGAAGATTCAGGCACGTATGCCTGCAGAGCCAGGAACATATACACAGGGGAAGAAATCCTTCAGAAGAAAGAAGTTACAATTAGAGGTGAGCACTGCAACAAAAAGGCTGTTTTCTCTCGGATCTCCAAATTTAAAAGCACAAGGAATGATTGTACCACACAAAATAATGTAAAACATTAAAGGACTCATTAAAAAGTAACAGTTGTCTCATATCATCTTGATTTATTGTCACTGTTGCTAACTTTCTGGCTCAGAGGAGATGCTCCTCCCAAAATGAGTTTGGAGATGATAGGAGTGATAATGAGCTCCCAAGGTCCCAGCTCTGGGCTCCCCACTCAGGCTGAGGGCTCTGCTCTCTGGGGCCAACTTGGTGCGCGTTTGGATTTGGAGGATCCCTGCAGTGCATTCTCTGTTTTTGCTCTTTGCTGTCTTCTCCTGCCTGATAAACAACAACTTGGGACTGATCCTTTCCTCCCACTTTGATGCCAACCTCTTTGTATTTTTAAGTTTCGAAGCTACACAAACTGAATAATTTAAACAAATGATGGCTTCTGCCAAAGATGGACATGAATAAGTTAATTTTCCAGCTCAGAACGAGTTACAGTTGAATTTGAGACTCTTACCGGACCTCTGCTTGGTTTTATTTTGTACTATTTCATCCGCTCTCGATTTGTAAATAGCACCTGGATAGCAAGTTATAATGCTTATTTATTTGAAAATGCTTTTTTTTTTTTTTTTTTTTTACATTAAGCACATTAATCTTAAACTGGAGCTTCTAAAATGGGCCCCAGGAGTGCAAGATGTCGGTGTAATCCAGAGGTATTAAAGCTTTATCACAGTATGAATTCAGAATGCCCACCCAGGTCAAGGCCACGTCCTGCCCCTGTGCACTCTGGGTAGCCGGCCGATTAGCAGTGCAGGCGTCCCCCTCACTGCCCCTGAGTGGACTATAAGTTACTGACCACATCTGAAAATATGTGCATCATGCCTTCGCCTTACTTAGATTTGTCCCCTGGTTATTCTTTTAAAGAACTCTCTCCTATCTAATTGATGGCATTCAAAGACATACCACAATCAGTTTATCAAGGCTCTTGTGACCGAAGGTTGAATGCATTCTTCTAAACGTAAATCTAAGATTTGCCCATTAAAAGAAGTCCACTTTCCCCATATGCAAATGTTAATAGGATTTTTATGGGGATTAAGAAATGGCAAAACTACAGAAGCAGAATTCAGAGCTATTTAAAAATATACACCATTTTTCAATCGGGAGAGATGGAAATTTCCTCTCTCCAGCTCGCGTTTGAAGGGAAAGTGACTTTTCACCAATTTACTATGCATTGTTCTGTTGTTTTCATTTATGATTGATCATTATATGTGCCTTGCGTGAACTATTGGAAAACAAGCCACAGTGACCAAAATAGCCATGGCTGAGAACACAGTGGCTGGGCAACTCAATAGAAGGTGACAATATGACAACTTTTCAGGCTTGGGAACTCACCAGACTGTTTCCTCCTTTAGGTAACAGCCTCTGTCCCACGGCTAAACTTGTCTTTCACGTGGGAATTGCTTTTGTCAAGTGTGAAAGAGTAAACAATAGCATTTCCCCAGAATGCCAGTTTTATGGAGCCCCAAATGCTCTGAAAACAATTAGTAACCTGGAAGTTGTCAGCCCAGAGGAAAGAATAATCAATTGTATCTTGAAATTTTACCTATGGCTCTTTTGCCTGGCGTCTTTGTTCATTCTAAGTCAGCATGTTCCTTCAGGAAACAATGCCTTAGTACCACAGATCGTGGGGACTCCCATTTTTACTAAAGCTGAAAAAGCAAATGGGATGGTTGTGGGATTGCTGCTGAAAAAAATGCTGAAGCAGACACGCAGAAGCTATCATTTCTTTCCCCCTTAAAACTGCGACTGCAATTTTTTGCAGGGCGGGGAAGGGTGTTAGTATTTACAGGAGAGGATTTTAAGTACTTCCAAGAGATGATTTTAAGAATTCCACAGAGTAATTAATTGTTTGCTGTGTAATTCATCCTTCCAGAGAGTTTCAAAGAGAAAAATCAATTGGGTGGGTTCTATTTTGTTTTGGTCCCTCTTTGGGGTGTGGAGGAAGGGGAGGATAATGGGGAAAAAAGAGAAAGAAAGAAGAGCCTAAAATGGAGAATGATTGAGTTGGAGTAGAGGACATGAGGCTGGTTCCTCAGTCCCCCGGTCCAAGTGAAGATGAGAAACTATGTATTTATGAGACCTGGCAGATCTTTGTGGCCATAACACTGAAAGCTGAAAGAAGAACCTGGTGGGGAGCTATCTTTGGCTATTGATAACCAGCAGAAATATTCTGTTAATTCTGATTTTCTCCATTTGAAGGGATCACCTCCACTTTGTTAAGTTTTGGAAAGCAGCTACCTATTTCCATCGGATAACTTAGGGTTAATAATAAGGGTTTGATGTGCCTTTCTTACCTAAAATGTCAAAACAGATTATAAAGTATAAAGGGGAATTGATAAAACAATTCCTTGGTTGATCGGTCATTTAGAAACCAGTCAAAAATGAGATTGTTCACATAGGAGAGCATTTTTTTTTTTTTTTCAGAAATGGGTACCAGGAAAAAATATAATACTGTGTGTTTCAGACATGTTTATATGAACTTTGTATTTAATTGAGAGTCCTATGTTTATTCTGCAGCCTTTTTGCTGCTTCTCTTGTCTGAAGTTTGTCTAGGGCAGATAGGGCCTTTGGGAGTTCTCATGACATTTCTGTTAAGATAAACTGTTCTCTTACATATAAGTGTTTTCCAGTACACCTGTCAGGGAGGTCAAATGTTGTCTATGTTGATGATGCTATAGTCCGTAGCTATGAAAATACTGTGGGTGTTGCAAGCCCTATATTCAGGCTTCCTTTTTATAATAAGGCCTATGGGCAATGATAGATAATTTGATCATATTTAGCACATGGGAAATAGTCAATGTGGTAGGGGAAGCTATTAAAATATAACTCCATGAACTGTGTCTGAGTTTTAAATGAGATATGTCAAATTTGACTTGCCACTGTAATAGACACTAAATAGTAATAATGACACTGTTCTTCATTATCTTGTCGTGTTTCACTGATACGTTTGGAATCTTTACTGTGTAAAAATGTCAAAATTGTAACAATCAAGCTTGTAAAAAGTTATCAGAACTGAAGATTTTGATACCTGGCTGCATTGCAATTAGGAAAGACCATTTGACAGACTGCACAGAATGCAAACACAGAAATGTTGAAATGGTTCTGCCTGGGGGTGCAGAACAGACTAGAAGGATACATTGATGGAAAGCAAAAGGGCCATTGTGATCACTCATTCCACGCCACGTTTGAAGAGTTTCTAAATCAGGGCTCTCTTTTCAACGCTCTTTTTAGCCTTCAAGATTTCATTTTGTATAAAATGAGGAAAGAACTAGTGATGTGCTTTGGAAATCAAAATTTAATGAGAAAGCTGTTCCTCTGAACAGAGGGTCACCCTGCCATGTTCTGCCCTGTCAGCATGCTGTAAAAGTTATATGATACTATACTTTTTAACCTGAGATTTCGAAATTGCTTGAATGAATGCTAATCCTCAGAGTTTCCCTGCAGGAATAAAAAGAGAAAGGTTTGGGGCGTCGGCAGCATCCTGCAGGGACATCCGTGTCAAAGGCACTGCAGTGTGTCACCCCTTAGCCCTGTAATCACTCCTAAGCTGCTTTCACAGTGTTAGTACAATAAGGTGAGGAAATCCAAACGGTCAGAGACAGCTCAGTGTCTGTAACTGAAACCAACGGCGCAGAATGTGTAAGTTACGCCAAACCTCTTCTGATTTCTGTTCCAGGACGTGCAACAAGAGGGGGTGAAGAGGATGACTCGGGAGGGTGGGAAGGACGTTAGGAGGTATCTTTATTCTTTTACCTTGGAAGCTCCAGCTACCAATCCAGCACTCGCCTAACTAGAATGTATACACATCAGCAGGACTGACTACTTCGTTAAACAGAGACACTGTACTCGCTGGGGTCTTGGGGGTACTGCTGTTCCAATGTGGGATTTTAATGTTGTAATGTATTGCATCTTAATGTATGAAATTCATTTTGTTGTACTATATTGGTTGGCATTTTATTAAAATAAATTGTATTGTATCATATTTGTATGTTTTTAAGAGAAAATAATATAAAATACAATATTTGTACTATTATATAGTGCAAAAACTACAAATCGAAGCCTCTGCCTCTTGAATTAATCCTTTGGTTGCTTGCCCTGGGGAGGGGGTGGAGGACGGAAAGAATCAATAAAGCTTGCAAAGTTCCAGAAATTCTCCTGTTTGGTGGCTGCCTCACACTTTAGGTTACTGACGGCTGAGTAACACAGACATGCCCTCACAAACACATTGATAAAAATATGTGCAAAATTACATTAGCTCATCGCTGTAATAGGATATCTTTAGGTACAAATTCATTATAAGGCTCCATCCCAAATCGTGGGTTTCCTTTTCAGTTCCTTGAATGGGATGCGAAATCCTTAGGTTTCCGAAAAGCTTCTCTCACAGAAAGGAAGAAAACTAGTTGGCCAGGCAAAACCTGTGATACCGAATCCTGTAGAATTTTGGTCTCAATTTTACTCTGTGTTCTAACAAATTTCAGTATGTTAGAACTTCCTAAAGATGAAGCAGGTTACCCAGAGAAGAAAAATTGAGGGAACAAAATACGAATGGAACCTTACGGTGGAGTTTTGCTGTTTATATACGTCAAGTGTTGATGTGCATATATAACAAAGGAATACAAGTGACCGGTAATAACAATCCCCTTTCTTTATTCACTAGATCAGGAAGCACCACACCTCCTGCGAAACCTCAGCGACCACACAGTGGCCATCAGCAGCTCCACCACGTTGGACTGTCACGCTACTGGTGTCCCAGAGCCTCAGATAACCTGGTTTAAAAACAACCACAAAATCCAACAAGAACCCGGTAAGAGATTTTGTTCTCCTTGAATTCGCTCTTTCTCATCATTCTCTTCTTCCCTCAACATTCCTCTCACCTCCCTCCCATACTTCTAGAACCTCTTGCCAGTACAGTTCTGGTTCATGCCGATAGCAACTTTAAGTGAGGAGTTTGAGCCCGTCCTTATGCACCCCATGTGCCGAACCATGTAGAAAGATCCATACAGAATCTGCTTTAAGTGGTGCATTCATAAAGAAATGGTAAGAGCCCCTTAGACATCGTGTCTGTTTAACTTGACAACAGGGCAAGTGAGGAGTTCGTGCCTTGGTTTGAGGTACAGCAAAGCTTTGAACATCTGGTCTAGAGAGGAAGTCCAGGGAAGTTGTATAATCTTTTAAATTGATAATAAGTGCATTAAAATGATTTGGTAAAAAGAAGAATTTTAAATGATATTTTAAATGATAGAATACTGGTAAAAAAAAAAACTGAAACTAATGGTCACGTGTTAATTTTCTTTCAAGAAAAAATATATTTAAGAACAACTAGACTTAAATCAGTACGTATCAACGTTGTCTGTGGCTTGCCTCATAATTTTGTCATTAAATAAGATTAAAATAAACTTATTTATGATTTTGCTTAATAATTCCATTTACATGAAAAATAAAATTGGACCATTTATCTGCAACATCCCAACAACCTAAATCAAATGACTAGCACTATGGAATGGTCCTTGAATGTGAGTCCTCTGTGCAAAACAAAATCTCCATTTGAGTGTGATGCACAGAAGGGGGTGGTGGTAGAAGATCTCCAATTTTAAGATGTCTTAGAAATGCCTTACACTAAGCTGGTCCCAAACTAACCACCTCACATCATTTTTCTCCATCAAGCAGAGCCTCCTCTCATACTGACGTCATTCACTTCATCATCCAAACCAGAAGCTGATGACCTCCCCTTCGTCCTTCTCTAATCTGTCACCAGGCTGAGCAGGTTATGTCTACTAAATACGAAATACTTCTCAAGTCCATTCTTCCCTCCACTCTCCCGTTGTCATTCTCTGGGTTCAGGAGCTCATTATCTGTCTCCTGATCTCTGCACCTCTTTTTTTTTCTCTCTTGGAATCTTATTTTCCACACAGCTGGATAAAATGCACATCACTTCCCTGTTTCAAGTTTTCCACTGGCTCTCTATCCCAGGACCAAGTTCAAGCGTCTGACAGAGAAGGCCCTCAACAACTGGCCCTCCCTACTTCTCTGACTGCATGCTTACCGCCCCCCCACCTTGCCTTGAACCTTATATTCTAGCAGGTGCCAAACTCTTGTAGATCGCTGCACACATTATGCTGGTTCAACCCCTCTGCTGCTTTTGTGCTTGTGTCCCCCCTCTGCCTGGAGTATCTTCCCTTCATCTAACACCTACCTGTCCTTTTAGACCCAGATTGGGTGTTCTTCCTCCAAGAAGCCTTATTCAACCCTTGCAACGAGGGGGCAGATCCTCCAGGGGTCTTTATTATTTATAAGTGTTTCTATTCTCTCTTACCGAGTTATTTTATAATCATCAGTTCATCTGTGTATTATCCGTGCATATTTCCACTGCTCTCTTTCTGTACCATATCATCAGTTCATGTGTATGCTCTCTTCCTACATGTTTATCATCATATCATGCCTCATCTTGAGGGCAGACAGTATATCTTTTTATCCTCAGAACCTGGCATAGTGCTTGGCAATCAATAAATGTTCTATGAATGAATGAATGAATGAATGAGTGAAAGAGTTTTTCAGAAAATCTTATTCTATCCTTAGCAGGTTCACCTGGTAGCATGAATGCCTGGACTTAGGAGTGGTTGGGAAAGCTGTATCATAGAATTTTTAAAGCTAAAGAGATCTTTGGGATATCTTTAGTCCCATTTGTAGGACAGAAAATTTAGGCCCAATGAGGTAAAGTGATTTGCCCAAGATGACACACTATTAAGATAGGTAGTTTCATAGAAAATGAATTCTTGAGGTATTCTACCAAAACAAAAAGATGAATACATGAATAAATAAATAAATAAAGCAGTGTCTGTAACAGACCTGTAACATCCTCCCTTTAGAGATTCAGAGTTCACGTTAGTATATTAAAGACGCCAAGAAGCCTTATAGGAAAGAAATCAGGTAAATTGCTTTAAAGTATTCCCACAAATAACTTGATCACAAAATACATTTTACGAAATATTAATGTAAGATATTGGGTTCTTTGAAAGAAGTAAATTTGGCTTGTGTTCAGTTTTCATACTTTGGATGTGGGTTAAAGAATTAGAGTTGAACCAATTTCGAAAGCTTGTGGCCATTCTGGGACTAGAGGGTAGACAAGGCAAGAGGGTATGCCAAGGCAGTTACCACAAATGGAAAAAGATTATGAGGTGCGAGGGGAGGATTGAGTCCTACCATCGCCCTCCTGGGTCAGGGAATTTGGGCAACTCACTTATCCTTCCTCTCTGAGCCTCTGTTTCCTTGTTTATACAACTGGGAGAATACTGACAACACAAAGATGTGGTAAGGTTTAAATGAGTGAATATCACTAAGCGTGCCTCTCTTTATGGCTGAGTAAATGCTGCCTTCTGACCCACCTCATTTACATAGAATGGCCAATGAGTTTTCAGAATTTGTCGGAAGGTGTCAGAGGAGTTAATTAATAATTCAGCTCAAATGTCTAACACTTCTATATCCAATAAAGATATCTTCCTCCTAGCTTTCTTTGCTTTTCAGAGGGCCAAGAGAAGAATATCTAAAATAAGTCTTATATAAATTCTTACATAAAATCTTTTATAAATATCATTCTACTATGCTACTGTTGGCATTTATGGAGTTCAACTGTATTAAGTCGTCCATTTTCTCTCCCTTTATTCACACCTTAAAACGGCTATAGCCTTTTGGAAAAGAATTTCTTAGTTTTCTGGAGATAATCTCTTACATGCATATAGTATTTATAAAGTTTCATATGTAAGATTTCCAATTTAAGACAGCAAATTCAGCAGCCAATGCAATAAGCTATATGACTATGACCCTGTGTGTGTGCACATAGACATCTTCAAAAATACCAATTCTTTTATGGTTATTTCTTTTTTTACAAACCTATGGGTAAAGATTACAGGTAACCAAAGTGACAATCCTTGACTCACTGGTTATTCCAAAGCTAAGCTGGGAAAACATCAAGATCACAGCCTGGAAAAGACTGAAAACTAGTCCATTTTAAACTAAGCCTTTGGAAAGCCATACTGAGAATAAATTTTAAATAAAGTTTAAATAATTAACAATTAAATATATATTTAATGAGATAGCTTTACAAATACCCAAATACAGAATTAAACATATTTAGTGAAATATGAAACATATTTATAACGATATATATTGTTATAAATATATATCGTTTATGAATATAAAATATAGAACTAAATATAAATGATGGTTTACAATTAATAAAGCTAATTTTTTAAAGTTTAAAAATCCGGAGAATAAACCACACGTCCTTTAAAGACCTGTGACGCCTGGCAACTCAAAAAAACATTGATATACTGAGAGGATTTTAGTGGCCTTGGGTCTTGGCTAGGATCTGGCCCATCATCATTGCCATTTGTTAAATGATAACTTACCCTATTCCAAAAAAAAAATAGGAGAGAGGAAACAGGGCACATGTGAGAGCTCACGCTCGGGACAAGTGGCCATAAAATGCCTGCTGAAAGAGCTTACGGGAGAGCTTTTCTCCTCCTTCCTCCTTTCCTTTCAGGAAGCCCTTCAGTGGGACACAGCCGTTCTAGAGAAGAAATGCAGTTTCAAGAAAGCATTATGAAAGCTGAGTAGTGCTTTCTTGGGCCAAAGGGCATCCGCAGGAATAAAAGGGAGGCTACACATGCAGGCCCAGGACAGCATGTACGCAGGGGACACGAGGCAGTCTCCAGCAGGGCACCCCCTATAAGCCACGCAGCACCCCCCCCGCCCCGTGCACTGAGCGGCCCTCCCCGCCCTCCCACTGCACACCTGCAGGCTTTGGGGGTCTCCGTGGCACCGCCCTGCCTCGTGGATTGCCATTTCCTCCCGCCACCCCCGGACAGGACAGTCTTTACTTCCCGGCCAGGGGACCACAGAGGCTGCCTCCACTAAGGATCCTTCTTTCACATTCCAGTACCTCACGACTCTTCCCTTCCTTTGATGTCTGGTTTATTTGCAATTCATGTCACAGAATGTCACTTATTCCCTTGTTTCGTGTGGGCTTGTTTTGAAAACCTTCGAAGATAGATCTAATATCTTAATAGGTCTTCTTTATGAAAAATAATAAAAATGTATTGAGCACTCACCAGGAACCAAGGCACTGTGTGAGATTTACAAATATTTCGTTTACTTTTCGCAACTGTCATCAGAGGTAGGTACTGGTGTTAGATGCCATTTCACGGATCTAGTTTAATTTAACAAGCACTGAACTAGGTGCCTGGTCCCGTTCCAAGCACGTCACTTATTCATCATAATAATCCTATGAGGTTTGCTAAATTATGATGCCTGTTTTACAAAGGAAACGTGAGGAGGCGTAGACACAGGACAAATAGCAGACTAGGTCATAGAGCCCGTGCCTAGCTGCCCGAGGCTGGGACCAGAGGGTGAGTCTGGAGCCGACACTGCACACTGAGCATGGGGGCTGACCGCTGGTGTACATCGCTCTCAGGAACACATAAGCACCACTTTTTTTTTTTTAAGTAGGCTCTGTGCCCAGCATCGAGCCCAACGTGGAGCGCAATGTGGGGCTTGAACTCAGGACCCTGAAATCAAGACCTGAGCTGAGATCAAGAGTCCGTGGCTTAACCCACTGAGACACCCAGGCCCCCCATAAGCACCACTTTTAAATGACCTCATGGGCGTAAACAAGCATATTTTTAAAACAATGGATATTTTCTCATTTCTAATTCTTAAAGCTTAAGATTCCCAAAGACATAGTTTATTTTTTAAATGTTAAAAATTTACAGCATATTAAAAATATTTAAAGCATTTTTTTTTTTAAAGAAGGCATGCCATGGAGTGCCTGGCTGGGTGGGTAGAGCATGGGGTTCTTAATCTTGGGGCTATGGAAGAGAAATAAAGAGGAAATAAGAGAAAATGTGCCAGAAGTAATACAGGCAGGAGAACTTCCAAACTAGAACCAAGGAAAGAAACCACTTGGAACTCTTAGGAGGGGCTGATAGGGTGCAGAGTGTTGAAGAGAAAAGTAGTTTGAGACGTGTTTACTTTGAAGAGACAGGTGAACAGAGAATTGATCGGCTAAAGCGAGTAGAATCTCGAGGACCGGACAGGAAAGAAAACTGTAATATGGAAGGCCCGATAGCAAGTTGGAGATGAATTCTGTTGGTCACTGGCTGCTTTGAGCATGGTTTAATTCTTAGGAGTGTACAGACAGCAAGTGCCTCTAAGAAACATCCATTTCCTTTGGGTTAGAAATGTAAAGGGTTTGCACCCAGGCTTGGAGCGATCGTATGAAGTCACCCTGGAGAACGTGTGACCTCCAGGGTGTCTTCATTACTTCTCCAGCCACCTGCCCAAGAGACGGGCAGTTCCTCCAAAATGATCAGAAAGTCGCCTTTCTACCTCACACACTTCCCAGATTCTCCTAAAAATGTCCAAAGCTGTGACAGAGCTGAGCAAGCTCCGCAGGTGGGACCTTTGGCACCGGCTTGATGACACTCTAAGGACACCAGAGGGGTGTGCGGAGTAGATACGGAACGTCTACCTAGCTTAGTATTGCTTCAACACAAGCACAGACCGCCTCCCAAGCAATTGTGCAGAGTAAATGGGGTTTCTGAAAAAGTCATTAAAATGCTGGAAAAAGTAACAAACTTTCCTCTGAAAATATTTAAGAGGACAGAAAACAATGCCGCTCTGAGACGGTTCTAGTAAAGACTGCCTAAACCGAGAAATCATCAGCAAACTATTGCTTAAACTGAATTTCTATGGCAGCAAAACCTTTCAGAATATTTTAAGATCGGAGCACTACAACGATGGGAACAACAAAGAGTTTAGAAAGAATAAATTCCTTCTTAAATAGCCTGAGGCTGGAGCAGGAGAGGATCACTCTAACCCTCTGATTAATATTCTTTCCTAAATTGGGTCTTGGTCACTAAGACTATTTATCTAAAGCCCCGAAGGTGACAGCTTCCCTGTTACCACTAGATCACTGACACCAAGTATTTGTACCTGTAAGTGCATATCCAGATGGAGGGGACCAGCTGTCCTCGTACTTGGGGGGGGGCACAGAATGACATCTGAAGTGTAAAGTGGTTTTCATAGATCTAGGAAAGATCTGAAGGAAGGTAGAGGAGAGAAATGAATGGGGATGTTGATGCCTGGGGATAATACAGTGACTACCTGTCACCCTCAGGCTGTTAGAATCAATAGCTTCACTTGATTTCTTGGTAATAATAAAATTCAGAAATGTCAATTATCTTTTTGCAAAACATGAGGAGTAATTGCGTTTTCTTTCTTATGAAATCCATCCTTATGGTGCATAATGAATGAAGATGTGTTGCAGAAAAGCGGGTGTGAGATTCCTGGTATGCACAGGGCAGTGCATGGCGGGTGGTGCGCTGGCCACTCTGTTTATCACCCCCACTGAGCCCCGTCAGTCCGCTGATGTGACTGGCTAAGCAGCTGCTCTCACCATTCCCTTCTCTCCAATATGTGTCTTTAAGGTAAGGGGGTCCATGTACCCAGACCAAGAACCGCCAAGCTTCACACGTGACTATCCCAGTAGCTCCTCTCCCTGGCCAGAATCTTCTAACAAATTCTCAACGCTTAGTTGTGCCCCAGACAACAATATAAGCATAGGGAACCTTCTGAACATGTTGCAGAACCAAGCCTCAGTTCTTTTCTAAGGATAAACTTCCATTTAGAAGGTGAGGAGAAAGGAGTGGAATTAAGGAAAGAGTACAGTGAGGTAACAGCAGGGAAAACATTTCCTTGGTTGGCACTGCCAGAGTTCAGAGCTACAAGCCCAACCCCAGATGAAAGAGGAACCCTGACTTTGACCACGGCCTCAACATGGTGAAGAAATGGAGGCTGCCACTTTATGGGCGTCTGCAATTACTTGTCACTGTCGGGCTGGTTCAGTGAGACTGACAAGTACAGCTGTAGAGCTCTCTGGTTTACACCCAGAAAAGTGAAGTAACCCACGGGTAGAGTCCCATTTTGTATTGAAAACCACTAGAAGTTATTTATGGAGAATCAGTCTTGACACCCAAATCTATCTCTTTACTGAGGTAACGTCCAGCTTATTTAGGTCTTGTACGTATGTAGCTAATCCTATCCTAATGCTTTGTCTAAAGAAAATTTCTTGGATGCGCTTTCCAGCACAGCATCCTCATCCCCATCCAGCCTGGAAAAGCCTCCCGAAAGTTGTGAGCCACAGCAAGACCCAGCCGAGGGAATCACACACACTAAGGCAGCACAAGTCCCTGCATATAAACAGTGGGGCTGCCTGCTGGTTGTTTAAGTGTGGTTTTGTGCCTTTTAAAAAGTCCTCTTGATTTTCAAATGAAAAATTTAGACCATAAGAGATGGAAAAGAACCGGAGAACGTGAGCATCACTTTAGAAAGAGCCTCTCCCTTTTTTTTTATTATGGCAAAATAATCATTAACGGGTACAATTCAGTGACACCAAGGATCTTCACAGTGTTGTGCACTTTTTCATCACCTCAAAGAGAAACCTCATACCCATTAAAGCTTTTGACTGTGAATGAACCTCCTCTTTCGATTCTTTCTGTGACGTCTTGCAACACACGGAACTGTCATTTGAGCATGGCCAAGATCAGCAGCCTGTTTTGTCTGCCGAGCAGCCAGGGCTTGAGGGACCAGGAGCAGAGAAAAAGAAACGGGGAATGAAGAAAAACAAAGAGAAGAGAAATAGAGACATGGGGGTGTGAGGGTAGACCCTCCCAGTGATCACCCCAGAGATCTCAGAGATCTCAGGGCTGCACCCTGTCCAAAGTCACTAACCCTAAAACTAACAGCCACTGTCTGGGTGCTGAGAGTGGGAGGCACCTCCATCCCCAATCTACAATTTTCTGCTTACACCAAAGACTGCCTGGCAAAAGAAGGAAAAGCCATACTCTACCTTAGATAATTCTGTACCTCCATCTCTTAGCAGAACAATTAAATCAGGTTTTTCTATTCCATGTGTCCAAGTACAAACTTGGAACAGTTTAACCAGGACCTACAGTGACAGACGGCAACGCAGCTGGGTACTCCCGATGCAGTTAAGGACGTTGCTCACACAAATGTCTTCACAGATGACCTAGTCGGTGGCCTCGGCCATGGCTTGCATGACTGAATCGATGCTGATAAAGTCAAACTAAGAAAGTTCATTCCTCCTCCATCCCATATTCAAGTGCTTCATTGTTGCATTATCTCCTGCTAGTAAGGAGCCTTAAACAATTAGATTGTATGTTAGTTTAAGGAGTTATCTCATTCAACTCAGTCATAATTAAACCAGCCATCACTGAAAAATAAAACACAGCAAACATATATCATGTACCCCAACACACACACACACACACACACACACACACACACTCTATAGGGGGCCAGTCTTCTGATGGGATGGATTTTGGTTTTGCTTTAATCCAAAATTATAAATTGTTGTGGAGTATAAATCTACTTTCCTTCAAAAATATTTCATCATTGTATGGTCAATATTATATATATCTTTTAAACTTTTATTCAGTGGCTCTTTGCTGATGGTCAAGAGGCCCATGCTTTCATTTTTAAAACTATCCTTTTAAAAAATTAAATAATACATGAATACATTTTCATTGTAAAAGATCACATAGTACAGAAACAGCATAAGCTATAAAAAATTTCCTTCTGGAGAATTAACACATGCCAACTGTTTGATTTATATTTTGTCAACAATTTTATCATTTTTTTACCTAGATACGTGCATATATACAAATTGGGGCACACATATATGTGGGGCAAATAAATAAATGGGATTCAGTCATTCATTCATTCAACAGCTATTCACGGAAAGCCAACTCTGTGCCAGGAATATAGGAGGTGCTTGGAACCAGACAGGACCTTGACTTTACATTCTAATGGAAAAGTCCACTTAATAAACTTAACAGACAGAACTATAAGCATATTGCCTACCATCAGATAGTAATAACTGCTATGATGAACAAAACAAGGTAATAGATTATAGTGAGTGACCAGGAGAGGGGTTACATGGGAAAGCCAGCATCTCTAAGATAAGTATGAGTTGAGATCATGCTATATGTTTGTTTTAGGACTTGCTTTGATCACAGTGTATCTTGGAGGTCTTTCTATGTCAGTGCATAATGTTCTGCCTCATTCTTTTTAGCATCCATATACTATCATACGATATGCATTCCCATAATTTATTCTTCTGCTGATGGAAAAACAAGTCCTTGACTTTAACCTCTAAGCAATGCAGCACTAATACTAAACTGGTCATAGAAACACCTCTTCGTTATACACAGAAAGGCCACTTTGGATAAATGGCTATATTCTGCAGGATAAATGCATCCAACCTCATGGAGGGACTACGGCAATTTGAACATAGACAAGAATGTAGTGAAGCAGGAATGAGTGCATGTGTGTGTGCACGCACATGTGTGTGTTTATAATTTATAGCTATTAACTATGAAACCTTAGCTATCAACTATGTATAACTATAGACGTAGCACCACTTGACACATTTTTTAAGTGCCTGAATCATCTTGAAATACTTCATTAGAACAACGGCAAAGTTCATAGTGAAAGGGCACAAGAGTGCTTTTCAGTTTTAAATGTTTAGAAATACATGTGTGTTTGGCACAGTTTCAAGGTGCTCACTTCAACTATAACCCCTTCATGTCAACCAGTTTACAATTTCTTGACAGCTTTTGGAAACCATTCTGTTCTCATAACTCAGTTTTGTAAGTTAGGCTGGTGAAGCAATAGACATTGTCCCAAATGAAAGGACCTTTGTTTATGTCTCTTCCCTTATTTGGTGGTTTCATGAAGAGGAATATTATACAGCATTTTCCACCACTGTTCTCAATCTTATTCTTTTTTTTTTTTTTTTTTTAGAGGGGCAGGGGCAGGAAGGGCAGAGGGAGAGAGAGAGAGAATCCCAAGCAGGCTCCACACCCAGCGTGGAGCCCGACGCCAGCTCGATTTCACAACCCCAAGATCATGACCTGAGCCAAAATCAAGAGTCAGAGGCTTAACCGACTGAGCCACCCAGGCGCCCATCAGTCTTAATCTTTTCTAAGAGCTCTTCTTCTCTCTTTTTCATGGCTAACAAGCCAATAGTCTCACCAGGGATCACATTGCCCATCAGATCTCCTTTAGACCATGTGTTTTAAGCATCTCATAATTCTCTTCCAACATAACACATTATTATAAGGCTGGTTTTCACTATGTCTCAAATTATTCCACCGTTCGCCAACTTTTTTCCTTACATCTGTGAATGCTTTGCCACGTGGCTTGACCTTAGGGTAAAATTCTCAACAGAGAAAGCAACAGCCCAGTGGCAATCCTTTGAAAACGCTGGAATCATTTGCATTTTTAGTGCCACTGATTGAGTCCACCATTGCTCACTCCCCAAATTTGTCAGTCTTTGCAGCTTACTAAACTTGGATTTCTCTTCCCTGTAGTTGTCCAAACCTCTGAAGTTTGACTGGGTAAACACAGTCTCCTCTGTGTTCTTTGTGAGACGTTAATCAGACATCCAGTGTCTAGTCTTCTTGGGTTGCATTAGCCATCTTGAATCTATATTTGGCCCTTCTGGTCCCTCGTTCAGATATAGTTCTTAGCTAATCAATTCCTTTAAGAGGTATCAATCTACAGGTACAATTTACCATGTACCTACAACTGTATACATCATCATCCTCATAGCTTCTGTTTATCAAAAATATATCATGTGCCAACTTCAAAGAATTTATCATTTCGTTGGACAGCCAACATTATCATAACAAAATTTATTTTTTATTTTGTTAAACCTAACATCTATTAACTACCTATTCCATGAGCCAGACATTTTGTCACATTCTAGAGAAAATGAAAATGAGCAAAACTTAGTCCTTACCTTTGGAAAAATTACACATAATAGGTACAAGTCAGTTCATAAGTATGCAGTGTGAATGGTATAAAATTCCATGAGCTACAAATCGGCATCTCTGATTGGAGTGATCAGGGAGGGCTTCACGGAGGAGGTGTCATCTAGTTGGACTCTGATGGTTGAAGAAGAGAGTTTTGATGATGACGACTAATTTGGCCAAATTGCATGGACATGTTCTCTAAGTCAGAGGTACAGATGCTCGGCTAAGCCACAGAACAGGAGTCACTGGTCAGACTAGCAGGCCAATTTAGGAAACAAGTCAGATTTTTGTGGAAGGAACAGGAGGAAAACACATAGTACGCATTAATTTAGTCAAACAGGTTAAAATCTACAGATTTACTCACTGAATTGGATTAAAGTTCTATTTCATGCCCTTCTCTGGACAATGCGGTGCTTATGTATAAAATGCCAAGATTGTCCTTCACCTTATGGTATCATGGGAGGAAATAAAATTGTGAAAATCCCTTGAAAATACTAAAAACTAAAGGGGGTGTTCATATGTTTAAAATGTAGACTACATCCCATGGATAAACATATAGACCAGCATCATTACAAACTCTGATCTAAAACCCCCATCAGCAGGAACACGATAGATGCTTCAAGTTCTTACACTGGTGGCATCACCAGATTTCCTTGAAGTACAAGTTCCTACAAAAACAAATCTGCGTAAAATTTTACTTGAGCCTTTGACGTTAATGGTTTAACAGACCCATGAAACTACCTGAGTTTGCATTTCTAAGCTCTAGGACCTAAAAGCTCTTTGAATCTTAAGATCATAAAATTAACTGACATAAAACTTTACAGACCGGGGAGAGCTGGGTATGTAGGGCGTCAGCATTAACTACTACCTTACTCAGCTTCATATAGCAAATGCTACAGAGCTCTCTCCTTTCCTCACCCCCTAAATTCCATTTTCCATGGTCTTGGTTTATTTGGCCATTTCCTCAGTTGCCAAGTGTCTGCTGTCTGTTGGCATAGTGCTAAACACTGGGGCTCAGTAATGAATAAGGCAGTGGAGCGGGCAAGCAAGAAAGTCAGCAAATTTCTACAAAATGTTAAGTGTTGGAGTGGAGGCATGCATGAGGTGATGCAAGAGTAACAAAGAAGGGGCACAAGAGCATCAGAAGCTTTCCAGAGCATCCGGATTTGCCTTGAGCTAAATATTAGTAAGTGAATGCTAATCAAGTGCCAGGTCAAGAGAGTAATGGGCAGAGTCATGGAGGCTTATCATGAACTGCCAATAGATAAGGATGGCTCATACTAAGGATACGCTTAGGGATGTAGCAGGGACAGAAACTGGGAAAAAAAAAAAAAAAAAACCAGACAGGGGCCAGATCATGGAGGTCTTTGCTTCATTAAATATAATAGTGTCATCCCATGTACATCCTCTAAGTCAAAGTGTATCTACTCTATCCAGCCTACACGCTTCTATTGGCCCTCACAGCAAATTTACATAAGTTGATTTGGTTGCCAAAATTTAGAAATCATAAGCTTTAACATGAAAAATCCAGATTTTTCTGTTGATGGAACTAGAGTATTATGCTAAGTGAAATAAGTCAATTAGAGAAATACAATTATCATATGATCTCACTCACATTTGGAATTTAAGAAACAAAACAGAGGATCATAGGGGAAGAAAGGGAAAAAAATAAAACAGGATGAAATCAGAGAGGGAGACAAACCATAAGAGACTCTTAATCACAGGAAACAAACTGAAGGTTGCTGGAGGGGAGGAAGGTGGGGGAGATGGGGTAACTGGGGGATGGGCATTAAGGAGGGCACGTGATGGAATGAGCACCGGGTGTTATATGCAACTGATGAATCACTGACCTCTACCTCTGAGACTAATAATACGTTATATGTTAATTAAGTGAATTTAAATTTTAAAAAACACCTCAGAAGATGGGCCCCTGGGTGGCTCAGTCGGTTAAGCATCTGACTCTTGATCTCAGCTCAGGCCTCAATCTCAGGGTAATGAGTTCAAGCAGTGTGTTGGGCTCCACGCTGGGCATGGAGCCCACATTAATAAAACAAAAAACAAAAAACAAAAAACAAAACAAAAAAACCCTCAGAAGACAACACTGGACTCAAATTCCCAGATTCCAGTTGGTTGGAGCTAAGTTAATACTTCCACCTTTAGATGGGAGACAGGCTTTCTGCACTCCACAGACACAGTCCCCCTCCCATGATCTCATCCCCAACTCATTTATGTTATGTGCCTGGCCCCTGAAGACATCCACACTTGCAAATCCTGCTCTGTGCCCTGTTGGTCCAATCTGATACAACTTCTTTCAATAAAGGGAAATAAATCCTGTTTTGACAGGAATTATGTTTTTAGTGGTTGAAAATTACTTAGGGGATCCCTCTAGAAGCAAGCAGACCTACAATTTAAATGATCTCATCTCAACAACACAAAGTAGAGCATCATGTTTCTAGGTGAGTTCTACGTGTTAGTTCTTAATGATTAACACCCAAACGGAAACAGAAAATTCATTCCGGGTGACTCTTCAAAGAACCCAATACCATTTCACATAACAACAAAATTACAACAGATCTAGGAATAAATATAACTGAAAAGATATTTAAAGAGAAGATCGTAAAACTATCAAATGACATAAAATAATGCCAAAATAACTCGAAGACATTTGATATTCTTGGATGGGAATATTTATTTTTTAAAAGATTTTATTTATTTGAGAGAGAGAGTGCGAGCGAGTGGAGGGAGAGGCAGAGGGAGAGGCAGAGGGAGAAGGAGAGAGAGAATCTCAGGCAGACTCCGCACTTAGTGCAGAACCCAACACGGGGCTCGATCTCACAACCCTGAGATTGTGACCTGTGCCAAAATCAAGAATCAGCTGCTTACCCGACTGAGCCACCCAGGTACTCCAGGGAATAATTATTAGTGGAACCATTTTTGAGGTCAAAAATATTGGCAATTTCATTTGTTTCAACCTAAAAATAAATATGACAATTTCCCCCAAATTAGTACATAAATTCAGTGACATTCCCATCCACATCCCAACAGTGCTTGTCTCAGAATTTGACAAGCTAAACCTGAAATCCTTATTGACGTATAAAGGGCCAAGACAATTCTGAAGAAGAAGGGGTCATACCATAGCAAATATCAAGATGTATTATCAAGCAATCATAACTTGTGTGGGATAAATAGGTCATTGTGAACAAATAGGGAACCTAAAAACAGAGCCACAAATATATGGGAACTTAGTATCTGACAGAACTGACAGCATAACTCAATGGGAAAAGAACAGATTATTCAGTAAATGATGCTGGAATAACTGGCTATTTATAGGGTAAAAGTCAGATTTTTAACTCACACCACACATACCCCTCCCTAAAAGAAAATCCAGATGGATTAAAGAAATGAAAATGAAAAATGGCAAATCTCTAAATAAATCTTTTTTAAAAGATTTTTTTTTTTTTTAATTTTTAGAAGAAAGTATATAATCAGAATAGGAAACCATCTTTTTAAAACAAGCAATGGGGGCTCCTGGTTGGGTCAGTCAGTTGAGCAGCCGATATGATTTCGGCTCAGGTCATGATCTCAGGGTCCTAGGATCGAGCCCCACATTGCGCTTTGCACTCAGCTGGATTCTGCTGGAGGATTGATTCTCTCTCTGCCTCTGCCCCTTCCCCTGCTCTCTCTCATTCTCTCTCTCTCTCAAATAAATAAATCTTTAAAAAAAAGAAAGCAACAAAAAGCACAAAGGATATTGGAAAACATTAATAAATTTGACTACATTAGAATTTTAAAAGCTTTTGTATTGAAAATTCACCATAAGCAAAGTTTAAAAGACTGTTCATAGAATGGGGGAGGACTTGCAGCATATTAAACCAACAAAGGATCGGTATCCAAAGCATCTAGAGAACCCAGAATCATTGAGGAAAAGACAAACATGTTAATAGAAAAATGGGCGGGAAACATGAAGAGGTAATTCACAGGAAAAGAAGCCCTCATGGCCAACAAAATTGGGAAAAGATGTTCCACCTAACTAGTAATCAGAGAAACATAGGTTAAACCCACAGAGAGATGCCATCTTATGCCCATCATGTTGCCATCAATTACAACATTTGGTAGCACCAGGTATTGGGAAGTATATGGGGGAAGGGGAGCTCTTACTCAGTGCTGGTGAAAGTATAAATCAGTATATTTTGGAAGACAATTTTGTAATCCTATTGATAGAGTTGAAATCGGTGTACTGTATAACCCAGCACAAGGAGATGTTTGCATAACCATGTGTACACGAGTGTGTCAGATGTGCACTGCAGCCTTCTTTGTAACAGTAAAAGAGTGAAAACTATCTTATAGTAGAGAAGTAGATTTTTTTATACAGTGAGTTTTTTTTAACATGAGTTAAGAATGAACTCCATCTACACGTATCAGCAAGAATAAATATTAAAACATCACTGAATAGGAAAAGTTGAAAAAAGGTATATACTGTATGGCACCATTTATTTAGAATGTTTAAAGCCACAAAAAACAGTATTATATAGTCTATAGAGGTACATAGCAGCGTGGAAAAAGCACAAAAACATGCATGAGAATGAGACACACCAACTTCAGGATAGTGATACCTCTGGGGAGAGGAGAAGGAAGGGGATAAAGTATCTACACATTTTATTCCTATAAAAGAGAAAGGGGGGAATAGAGCAAATATGGCCAAATGTTGACATCTGATTATCTTCATGGTGGGTACATGGGTCCTATTTTTCCTGCACTTTTAAATGTTTGAAATGAATCACAATGAAAAAGTTAAACGAAGAAGAGAGCCCTTTGTAGAAGATGAGCTCCTCAGTAGAACAGCGTCTGTATCATGGGGGCCAGGTCATGTGAAGTGAGTAGCAACAAGCTAAGGCATTAAAAAGAAACGAGAGCACACAACTACGAGTAAGTATGGGCAGATCTGAGGGCTGGGAGGGGGGGCGGATAATAAAGGTAGTAACTGGCCTATGTCTGAGAGAAGGGAAATAGTGAGAGCAGACAATGAGCAAGTGCCCGATGAGGATTCTGAGTGTCCTCCTGGTGGTGACACATCAACCTCTGAGCGCTGGTCAGAGTGTAGTGTGAGGGCAAGTCTGGAAGAAGAGTGTTGCTGCTTGGCTTGGGACACCCTCTCACCCCGTCTCCTCCTCCATGTGACGGAAAGAGGAAACTGAGTCAGGTGACGTTAGCTCACGGCATCCTTGGCATGATCTGCTCACCTTCACAACTACAGCCCCATCTCCTTGGGTGAAATCCAAGGCCTTGGGCTTCATTTGTTCGTTGTGTCAGCCTTAAACCAGGATTTGAGTGATAGAAAGTTGGTTGAGGGTCAGGTCTACTGCAATGAAGATGATGGTGAGTAGCAGGATAGCCGCTACTACGAACGTTCATTGCCCTTGACCACCCAATCTCCAGCCATGCTTTTACTTCCTGCATTTGACACGTATGCCATATCGTGAGCTTTCCAGAGCTTTCATTGAAATGATCTCAATTGATCCTCATAGCAATCCCATAAAATAGGCAAAGCGGGTACTATTCTCACTTTACAGATGGGGAAACAGACCCAAAGACATTACATGATTTAGCCAAGGTTACAGGGGAGAGTCTCATCTTTCACCCTGTTACCTGGACTTAGAATATCAGAATCACCTTGCACTCGTCTCTGTCCATTCCTGCATCAGTAAGGCAGCAATTCCATAGGTTGTTTCTACAAAGTGTCCATATGCCTTTCCTCCTCTCCACTTCCTTTCCCACCATCCAGATTTGGATCTTCAGCATTCCTTGCCTGAATTACAGCTGGTGAGCTGGACTTCCAGATGCCACTTTTCCCTCGTTCCAGTCTACCCTGCATTCTCATGCTAGACTAAACTTCCTTAAACATTGCTTTCATTATGTCATTTCCCTGCTCAAAAATTTTTGTGAGCCCCTCTTTCCTTCTACACTGAATGGAAACTCCTTGGCCAGGATTTCAAACCGCTCCTTAATCTGAACTCACCTTTTCTAGTCAACCACTCAAAATGGGTGCTTTGAAAATAAAAATGGCTAACAAATCCATCCATCAAATCAGTAAAGGTTTGTGTTTTGTATTTTTTAGATGATCCTGCTCAGTACTGACAAGAGAGTCATAAAACAGATTTTTAGCCTTGCTGGTAGACTTGTTCATGCGTATAATCTTTTTGGAAGGCAGTGTGGTTGTCAGAATCAAGAGCTTTTGACCTAATAAATCTGCTTCTGGAAATCTATCCTAAGGAAGTAATCTGAAATACAGAAAAACCCTTATGTCTAAAGATGTTCATTATACTGTTATTTATAGTTATGAGCAATTAGATATAATCCTCCTGTGGCTTTCTTTGGTGCTTAGAATAAAACCCTAAATCCTTACCGTGGCCTGTGGTCATACATGACTGAACCCAGCCAACTTTCCTCTCTCCTGCTTGCTAACTAAAGTCTATAGTGGTCTTTTCACTGTCCCTTAAACAAGCTCATTCCTGCCCCAGGGACTTTATAGTTGCTATTTCCTATGTCTCAAATGCCCTTTTCAGATCTTCAAACAGTTCATTCTTCCCCATCTTTCAGGTCTCTGCTCAGATGTCACCTCTTCAAAAAGCCTTCTCTAAGCACCCTCCGTGATCTAAGCACCCTCCATGGTCCCCTTAATCTGGTTTAGTTTCTTCACAGACTTTGTTCCTTGAAATTACTTACTTGTAATTCTCCAAAACTAGAATTTAAGCCCTTTGTAGGCAAGGATTCATTTGTCTTGCTTACTAGCGTATCACCACATCTAGAATAGTGGCTAGTACATGCATGGTAGGAGCTCAAAAATTTCATATGAATGAACAAATTGTGTTAAAAGCCCACTTTAAAAAGAATAAAAGGAAAATATCTAGGAGCAAAGACTGTAGGTTTGTTTTACATTTTCTTCATGCTTTCCAATATTTCTCAAATTTTCTCTTTTGAGGGTCTTTTATAATCAGGGGGAATACAAACTATTTAAACAAAATATAGCCTGCAGTCTGGCCAGGCCCATTTTATCACTATTCCAGAACAAGCATTCGATGCACATTCATGTCAGTGGCATGGCTGTCTTCTTGCCTGCCCTTCTTCCTGCACCTCTGATAATCCTTGAAACCTCAGCTCAAGGCCCACCTCCTCCATGAGGCCTTCCTGAGGTTATTCCTATACTTACGGATCTCCCTCCCACACCAGGCTTTGCATTTAACTGGGTATGCCATGCTACATTTATTCACTCATTCATGAAACACTTTCTGTTTGCTGGCATGTATGTGTGAAAGAGAGACAGAGAGAGAGAATATGTATATATGTGTGTTTGGGAGGAGTTCGTTTTCCCTCCTCAGCAGATACCGTGTCTTAGCGTTCCTCCTCCCTCCAAATCTTTAACATAGACTAATAGCAGAGTAAGTACTCAATAAATACTTGGTGGTAGTCCTTGGTGTTGAGGCTACTGGGTCTTCAAGCTGGGGCTCTGAAAATTCACGGTGCTCCTTCCATTACGGGATGCTCGCTAGTAACACTTCAGCTCGGACTGACGGAGCACTTACTGCGTGTCCTGCGCCGGCCGTTCATGCTCCTGTGCACCTGGGAGGAACTGCTTGCATTTTCAGCTTCAGGTTGAAGAAACTGAAACACAGAAAGCTTAAGTAGCTTGCCTAGAGTGACAAAGCTGGAAGGGCTAAGACCTGGACTAAAACACAGCCCCAGCTCTTCACCTCTCCGACCAGTGAAGCAGGACTTCCTTTAGCCCCCAGGCCACAGATGTGTTTCAGTCCAGCTGTGTGCTCTTGGTCAGGTTAGTTAACCTCACCGGATCTGTTTCCACGTCTGTAAAACGGGAGACCGTGAGACCTTGCGGGGCGGTTGTCAACGTCGAGATGGGAAGTGTGTCGTGTAGCGCCCGCACACAGCGGGCGCCCGTCAACGGTAAGTGTTCTTATTGGGCATGCTGCCGCCTTGACATTTGCTGCTGAAAGCCGGGTACGGCAGCCCCATCTCATTGTCCGCCACGCAGCGAACGGCCTGGGTCCGATCGGCATCTCCAGAGCTGGGCTCCGAGCTCTGCGGCGCGGACCGAGAGAAAACAAATGAGCAGCCCAGCCCAAGGTTACCTAGAGCTCGGATTTCCTCGTCTGAACGCATAATTATAGGAAGAGGGTTGGATTACAGAAGCAGCTGTTTCTGTGTGTCACCCAGGCCCACTAATGTAAACATCTCTCACCCCGCAGGAATTATTTTAGGACCAGGAAGCAGCACGCTGTTTATTGAAAGAGTCACAGAAGAGGATGAAGGTGTCTATCACTGCAAAGCCACCAACCAGAAGGGGTCCGTGGAAAGTTCGGCGTACCTCACTGTTCAAGGTAAACAGCTGCGCCAGAAAGCAACAAGAAACAGATCAGACGTCTATTTCCCTGTTTAACTTTCCACCTCCCGGTCTCCCGCTGCCTCCAGCCTGTTCCTTTCTCTGACCTCCTTGCCCCTCCCCCTGGGGCTCTGGGTGTGGGGGGGCGGGGGGGGCCCTGGCGAGGCCCAAGGGGAAGACGCTGGTGGGCCACCCACGCCCCTGCCCCAGAGCCACCGTCTGAACCCCGACTCTGCAGGGAAGTAGTTCCTGGAAGAGGGGTACGCCACTGACCCGCAGAGAATGACCGCAGTGGCCCCGCTTGTGACAAAGAAATCCAAGAAGGCAGAGGGTGTAGAGAGAGGGAAACACCCACATGGTGGAAACTCGTTCGTTCTTTTCCCTTTTCCAGTTCCCACGAGTTAGACATATGCCGCTCTCCTGAATGTTTTCACAAGCTAGGCTTTTGGGGGGTTTTTTGTTTTTTTGTTTTTGTTTTTGTTTTAACACGGAGCAGTCTGCAAAATATTATCCGGGAGAAGCCACACATAGAAAACAGACCACATTTGAGAAAACTATTCCAAGTGCTTCCTCTTTATAGACCTCAGACAGTTTGTTGAGCAGCAAAATCCAAAGCGGTCTAATCCGAGCCAGGACTGTGGCCATGTGGCTCCCATTTGGGAAGTAGTTCAGACCTCAATTTCAGTCCTCTGATGCCAGGAATCATCCAAAACATAACATTTACAGTATCATAAAATATCACATTGGCACCTCTTGAGATGTAAATATCTATGGCATTTTGAGGTCTTACATGAAAAGATGCAATTTGTTCGGTAGCCTGTTTCCAGGGGCTCCCCAGACAACAGGAGGCGCAAGTATTGCTGGCGGGGCAACGGCTTATACATCAGGTCTTCTGCTCTGGAAACTTGCACTGCTCAGAGTCTAACTCTGGGAATCCAGACTCCTTTAAAACAGAGCATCATCCCCATTCTTTGCCGAGGAGATGATTTTAGAGAGCCTCCTGAAAAATCTAGAAACTATGCTTCCACAGATGTATACTTTCGGAAAAAGTTGAGGGTAGCATTCCCCCAATACTTATAGTGATGATCCTGTTTCTCTCCCAAATAGTCCTCATCTCCAAGGATTCTTTCAACTGGTCTGCTTACGCACAGACAAAACAATTAGCCATGGAGAAAATTACGTGCACGTCTCTCTTTAACACCTCTTTCTTCAAAGGATGGTTCGTTTACCTTTTAACAAGGACTCCAGATGTGGCCCTCAGGGAGTCACTCCATCAGGCCAGGGAGGGCTGCAGATCTGAGAAAGGGGCAAGGAGGTCCCAGATGCTCAATCCAGAAGGCATTTTCCCCCATGTCCTGACAACAACCCCAAAAGACGCACAGAGCAGTTAGGAAGCCCCAGACAGGAATGAGATGACTGATCTAAACCCGACAGCCAGGTAATGGCAAACGTAAATGAGAGCTGGGCTCTTCAGACCCACTCCAGCTTCCCATACCTGCCTTCCTTGTGGTTCACCCCCACCATCCCCACTCTTCTCTACCAGGGAATATGCAGCCGTGTCTGACCCAGTGGCTAGGCAGCTGATGGCTTGGGAGAAGCCCTTGCCTGAAGCAGGGATATTTCTGCAAGTTTGCAGCTCTCCACAAAGACTTTATTTCCTTTCCCTTCACCTTTTCTGCCAGGCTGATCTGGGGTTCCCGGAAGCCATCTTGCTTCACGACATCTGTGAGTTTCTTCTGTCTGCAGTCAGGACCACCACCCTTCTATTTGCCACAAGTCTACCCCCTGGGAATAGTCTCTCCTGCTGTGATGTGTTTGCTGTCCACGGGCAGAGCAGTGGCACTGGGGAGACTCCCAGGCTGGACTGGAGCCAACACCCTGGCCATCAGAGAGCCTGACTCACCTCTAACCCTCCTTTGTCCCTATGGCCAATTTAGTAGTGTCCTCCAGGATGAACAGCTGACTCAGATGCTCATTCTCTTCCCTGCCCTCCCACACCATGGTTCTTGGATCTTTAGTCTGTACTTATTTTATCCTGCTTTTTATTATTATTTGGGGATTGATATCCCTCTCTTCCTGACTGAATTGTAAAACGTTTTGAGACAGAACTGTGTCTGACCTATCTTTGTATCCCTTAGCTGTGCCCCGCACTTAGCAGGAGACTGTTTATTTAGTACCTTTCTGTGCAGACACTGCTAGACAACTGGTATACCTAATCCCATGAACTTAAGAATCCAAAGAAGTAACTAGTATTATCTTTAGTCTACAGATGGGAAAACAGACACTCCAGAAAGGTTAAATTATTTGCCCAAAGTCATACAACGAAGTCAGCAGGAAGGCTGGCTGCAGTCCATGTCCTGTAACCTGTGGAGGGTCCACCCTTCCTCCATTCGTCCCAATCCCTGAGGTGCTGTAGGAACTTGTCCTTGAGGCCTTAGCATAAAATTCAGTTCTTAGACTTTTTCAGTTATCCTGTTATTTGGTTTTCTCTCTACCTGGTTCTAATTTCCTACAGTGATTCCTTTTCCCACTAAGTGCTTTTCTGAAGTCAGACAGCATTAAGAATATGGCTGCCACTGATCCTTTCTACACGTTTCCATCAGCCTGTGTCATTTGCTTCTGAGAAAAGGGGAGACCATTCTCACTTGAGTTGCCATGTTGGCTGCCTCTACAGACGTCCTAACCCTGTCATCTCCTGACATCATCTCTCAGCCTCCCAAAGAGCCCGCCTACTTCTCTCTCCTTCCATCGTCTTCCAATTCTAGAGTGCTCTTTTTAAATGACTAATCTTAAGACATGTTACTTCCCTGCTTCGAATTTGCAGTGGTTCTGGATAGGCTCTCATCCTCATCCAGGCACACAAGGTCCTCCCTGGGCTCCTTCTGCAGGCTTGTGGCTTACCCCTCCCTTCACCCCTGAGCTCCCCAGCTGTGCGACTGCTCCTCCTCATCCTCTGCCTGTACACAGTGCCTTCCTTTGGTCTCCACAGCCTTCCTTCCTCCCATCTCCTTCTCCCCCAGACAACCCTATTTATCCTGACAACTCACTTTGACTTGCTTCGGGTGTAGAGGAAAGGACCTCCTGCCTTACCATCACTTTCGCCTCTGTGCTCCCAGAGTACTTGACGTGAACCTTTAACGCGAACCTTTAATGCAATGCTTACCACAGCTTACTCTTCACTCCTCTTTCCCTGAGCATTCGATAAATGTGTTTGCTGGATTGATCTACTTAGAAAACCACCACCGAATGTCTGAAAAAAGACACACGTCAATAGATTGTTTAGGGCAAGAGAGATAAGCCAAATTCAATTAGTTATTAACTCAACAACTTAGTTATGCGTCCAGGACTGTGCAGCACGTGGAAGTATAACCATGATCCCTCACCTCAGTGTGCTTTCAAAACCTGGTTGGAAGCAGATTAAGGTGCACAGGAAACAATTAGAACCAGACCAATAAGAATTTTGAGCTTCTAAGGGCACCTGGGTGGCTCAGTCAGTTAAGCGTACAACTCTTGGTTTCAGCTCAGGTCCTGATCTCATGGCTCATGGGATTGAGCCCTGTGTCAGGCTCCATGCTCAGCAGGAGTCTGCTTGGATATTCTCTGCCTCTGCCCCTTCCCCCCTCCCTTTCTAATAAATAAACAAATCTTAAAAAAGAGGAATTTTGAGCTCCTCCTAAGGATAAAGTAGAAACACTAGTTTGTATCAAGCAGACCACACAGGGCTGCTAATAAGAGCTCAGGGAGTTCAGAGAGACAAGAAAGGCCATGGGGAGTGAACCAAGGTCTAAAGGAAGCCTCAGAGGTTGTTGGGTTGGCAAGGCAAATGGGGCAGTGAGCTATGAGACAACTGTGAGCCTTCTACGTTGATATCTCCCTTGGCAACAACAAAGTTGAGGTATTTTAAATATTTCCTCTTGTCTAGCTCACGGGGTTTTCTGAGGAACTGGTACTTTTGATTCGTGACCTCTTTTCCCTCGGGTGGCATGAGTCTCCAATAGCACCTGGGGAAATGATAGAGCTTTGCAAGGTGGCTGTGGGCACTTCATGCATATGGCTCTTTGTTTTTACTCATTATTGTCCTCAACTGCCATGCTTTTTGAGTTCTTGTGTCTGCTTTTTATAGTTGTTCTGCCTTCTTCCTGGCTCTCTTTTGTAATTTTTTTCTCCCCCTGCTCTCGCAGTGACAGCTGAACCCGACCTCTCTGCTTAAAAACTGGGGTTGGCTGAGAAAACAGATTCCCTGATCTGCAATCATCAAACCACCTGAAATACTGTACCCATTTACAAATAAATGGAGCCATATCCAAATAGGGTAATGATAAAGTAGCGCAAGGAAATGAGGATGTTTAGTCTAAAAACTAAGCAGTGATATTATTGTTTTCCTCAAATATTTGAGAAGCATCAGACTGAGGAGATGTTTCACTCCTCTGACACACCAGAAAATATAGCCAGAACCAAGGAAGGGAGATGGTGGCGAAATTTCAAGGAGGCAGGTTTCAGCTCCATATATAGTTTGGGATAAGGAGATTTTTTAAAAGTGGGTATTATGTGGATCTTTTTAGTTAGATGCACCATCTCGGATGGATGTACTTGAGGCTCACTGAATAAAAACTGGATCCTTAGATGCTCTTCCAAACTGTTCAGCGCAGGACCTGGTTAGTAATTTTATCACTGAAATTAGATCCTTGCCCTCTCTCTGGTGGCTCTCACTCTGGTGGCCAGGAAACGTCCCCTAGCTTTTGACTTCATTTCCCAATATATGCATATAGACCCTTCACACTGACCTATCTTGTCAGGTTGAGTTTAGGAAATGAAACCAAGCAAATGAGTTGTGTCTGTGGCTATGTTTAACAGATTTAAAGAGGTTCATGAATTAGCCAGGAAGGAAACTGTCTGCTCCTTTTATTTCCCTTGAAAAAGGATTCTTATGCTCATAGATAAAACAATGTGTTATTTTTGTATCTGAAAAGGATGAGTGGACTGTGGAGTCAGAGTGGCTTCTTTAAATAATCACAGGTCTTGTTTGGTTTGGACTGCACGGGATCACACGTGGAACTCTCAGAGAGGAAGTTCTAACGTTAAAAACAACACCACAAAACCGTTCGTAACCAAAATAATTTCTGAAATTGACATAGTGCTCAATAGCCCATGCAACTCAATGGGACGGTTTCAAGGAAAGCATGGCACATTCTCATCCAAGGACTTGAGATAAAACATACTTTATTATTGCAAGAAAGAACCACAATGTATATGTAAATACATTCTTCTAACAGATTTAGGCTTTGCTATTGGAATACTACTTCAATAGCATTTATAATTACACAAGAGAAAATACCACGTTAAACATTCTTTTGAGGATGACTGATGGATATGAAAATCATGGAACGCACAGGACTGCCTTAGGGTCCCACAGTCTAAATGCTTGGAGTGGCAGATGGCAGTAGAGGTGAGATTGGCAAAATTATGCCATGATAATGCACATTAACACATTTCGGGAAAGGACCCACAGAGCGGGAAACATACACTGTGTTCCTTAATCATTTCTGAGAGTAAGAAATAGGAAAAGCCCAAAACTGTCTTGGATATGCAGCCACTCCCTTTTATCCCCCTTGGCCAGGCCAGCTTTTGGGTTTCATTTCTTTCTGATGCTCCTTCGAGCCTGGAGGACCCTCCACGTTAGCTCCTCTCTTCCTGAATCCTGCCCCAAATTCACTCCTCTGGCTCTCCTGGCACTAGGAAGGATGTGATAAACTAATTCACATGAAGATGTTGCTGATTGATGTCACTCCTCTCCTGGGTGTTGGCAACTCAGAAGGGTTCCCAAGGAGAGACCAGCGCTTGCAATGGAGAGATGAACTCGTTACTCACTAATTTCACGCAGAAGGGCTGGGGGACGGGATATGCATGCCTTTGTACTTCAAATCTAAACAATGACATAAAGCTGGCCTTGATCAAGAATTCAAAAAATGGTGATGGAATTCAGTTCTAATAGCTTATGCTCACTCAACATGCATTAGTCTATTCAACTTCTGTGACAACCCAATGGGGATATTTTTCTACTTGCGAGTGAGAATCTGAAGTACAGAAAGATTTAGGACTTTGTTCAGGGTAACAAAGCTAGGAGTGGCAGAGCTGAGAACCGGATCCGTGTTGAACCATTCTGCTCTACTTCCTCTCAGCTCTAAGGTAGGAGGGGACCCCCTCTGAAGCCAGGTGCGTCACTGCTCCTGAGCTGTGTACCCTTGGGCCAATTACTTACCTTCTTGGTGCTTCATCTGCAAAATAGATGTTAATAATGGTATGCCAAACTTACAGGGTTGTAAGGATTAACACATTCAAACCCGTGTCTGGCATATAATAGAAACTTTTTAACCATTAGCTAACATTATTGTTTGTTAATGTGATAAACCATATTAATTTCCCCAAAACTTTCTGTATTTTAGTTTTCCTACACTTAACCAGGGAGTCACCCAAATGGGGTTCCAAACCACAAAGTTCCTCTTTGACCTAAGGATTTAGGTCAAAGGATTTAGCTTTACTAGCTTTAATAAAAATGTGTTCTAGAACTGATGGCCCATAATAGCAATTTTAAATATCTTTTTTTTTTAAAGCTCTCTTTTTTAAAGATTTTATTTATTTATTTGACAGAGAGCGAGACAGCCAGAGAGGGAGCACAAGCAGGGGGAGTGGGAGAGGGAGAAGTAGGCTTCCTGCTGAGCAAGGAGCCTGATGCGGGGCTCGATCCCAGGACCCTGGGACCATGACCTGAGCTGAAGGCAGACGCTTAACGACTGAGCCACCCAGGCGCCCCAGCTATTTTAAATATCTTTACCTAAAATTATTCTTGAAAACTTACTTCTAATTTAATCTGAATACAGTAGTTCTCTGTTCTTAAGAGGGGTTCCAAACTGGTGTACAAAGATTCCCAAAGAGCTTCATAAATAGTAGGAGAGCCAATTTTAATATTCCAATAAGTCTTAGAGAAATTACGTAATAAGGTTAACTGGATTGTTGGTTATTGGATTTTAGATAAAACGAAGTAGCACTTCTTGACTGGCTCATGTGGAAGATCAGGTCTAAGTGTATCTGATTGATTTTCTTTTCATCTATATATAAATATTGAGACTTCCACTGGGCCAGTGCTGGAGATGCCAAATGAACACGAAACACACCCATCTCTTGATGTCTTAAGAATTTAATGGGCAATAAACCCAAATGAACAGTTACCTCAAATTAAAATAATGATAGAACCAGAGAACAACACCTAAGCCACCCTGGCAGGTATGAGGCAAATGTCTCAGGGCAAGTAGTGACCCATTTGTCTGTAGAAAACGATTGGTATTTGGCCAAAGTCTGAGTAGTTTTAGAAAGAAGAGACAAATTGTGATATATGCACTAGGTTTGGATGGAAACCAAATTATCTTGTACTTGAAGTCCAAAAACTAAGAAGGATTTTAAAAAAAAAAAAAAAAAGGAAAGGGAGTTCTGGGGTTGGGGGGAACCTTGAAAAGAATGGCTCCCACTAGGTTCACACATTTCTCCTGTGAGCTAGGGTGCTCTTGTTACCTGCACATGTGGAGGATGAGGCCGCTGGGGCACGGGGTCCTCGGTCTAAGACATAGCTGCTTGCTTCCTGCCCTTTCCTGGTGACACTTGGGCTCATCTCAAGTCAAGGCAGGTCCCAGAGCGAGAGGCCCTGGTCTTATGCTTGGGGAGCTTTCCTAACCTCCTGGGAAGCACCACTGGTTCTACTGCGAGAGCTGAGTTTCCAGGCCCTGCGTGTCAGGGTTGGGGGGTGCGGCCGCAACCCAGAGTCCAGCCCTGGGCAGAGGGAGCGGCCGTCACCATCACAAAGGCTCAGGGCAGGGTAGCCGGCCACTGCGGTTACACAGACTCTAGACTAGGCACATCACCCCTCAAGACTCAGTGCCTCCCCCGGGGGGGCATCGCACTTCCTGTCCCAGGAGGGGTGGTCTGAAGCCTCAGAGGGTAACTGACAGGGAGGGCTCTGTGCAGCAGGGTTAGCGGTCTGGAATAAAAAGTACGGTCACCCTAACTCTTGAGAGGAGCCCCAGTCTGGTCACTCTCCCATATAAAAATAACCTCGCAGCGTGCCCTGGTGCAGGCTTGCACACACGGCCTGTGAGCGCGATGGTCCCAGCCCCAGGGCCCACTCCCAGTTAGTGTCAACCCCACCCTCGTTTCCTCTTGCCTCCTTTCCCCCTGCCATGTGCAGCTGGGCCATTTCATGGACTGAGCTCATCAGCTGTCACCAGCCTGTTGAAGCTGGGTCTAGTCCGACCAGTGTGGGGATGTTTGACCTCTGAGAAAACATCCAAGAGCTGCATAGGAAGAGATGTTGCTGACTTAAGTCGGTCTCCTCAACATAAGACTATCCTAATGGTTACTTTCCAAATAAAGCAAGTGAGACAGAGAGAGAGCACAGATACTGCATGATACCCTGTTAAATTCCCATTCTAGTTTTCAGTAAGCAGGGATAGAACACTAGAAAGATCTTTCGCCTGTAATAAACGTTCATCTTGAAGATGTTTCTTAATGAGTTCTTTAAATGTGTAAGTGCACACAAACACATTTGGTCCCACTGAAAGGAATTTTGCCTGAGTAAGGGCTGTGGAATTACTTTGGGGGTCAACTTCCTGCCCCGTGGAATGCAGTGGGAAAGTTCCCACAATGGGAGGG
Organism: Halichoerus grypus; assembly: GCF_964656455.1. NCBI lineage: Eukaryota > Metazoa > Chordata > Mammalia > Carnivora > Phocidae > Halichoerus > Halichoerus grypus. The sequence goes on from NC_135715.1 coordinate 72,300,462, forward strand.
GGCCTCTCCCAGGGCATTCCAGGCAGGAGGCCTCTGCAGAGGTTAGATGCACACAGTGCCATGTCTCAAGATGCTGTCAGCATCTCCAACAGCCCAAGGCCACTATGGCCCGAGCAGGTCCCAGTAAGATTCCACAAAACTTACTTGCAGCATAAGCAAGAGAAGAGTGTGAGTGTGAGAGCATGTGTGAGTGTGTGTGTGTGTGTGTGTGTGAATACAGCATGGCAGCATTAGACCTTTCACATGGGAGAGGAAAGCCAAACTCATATTAACTTGAGCTTACAATATTCCCATCGAGAGGATGCATACGGAGAGAAAAACTTATCATACTTCGAAACTTCAACAAAGCTGTTCTCATTCTCATGAGGTTCAGGGAAATGGCCACAAGCTAACAATGCAGCAAATGAAGCCAAATTCATTCATTCATTCACTCACCCACTATATTCAGGATGCCTACTCAGTGCTGGGCACTCTTCTAAACACCAGAGACAGAGCGGTGAACAGGAGAACCCCAATCCTACATTCTGCTGCTTTGGATAGGGACTTTGAACCTATTCACCTGTTCAGATGTGAATGCCAGACTGTGAACTCCAGACCATACCTTTCATCTACCACCATATACCAGCATCTAGAACAGAGCCTGCAACATAGGTGGTGTTCCATGTGTTTATTGGATTAATGCCCATGAACAGGAATTTGACCCTGAACCCTTTGAAAGCTTCATGAAGCTCTTTGGCGACAAAGCTAATCATAATTTACCCACTCACTCACCCAGTCCGAGGAGCGGGGACGGGAATGTGGCCACAGCCCCTGGCAGCTTACATTCTGGTAGAGAAACAGTGAGGACCAAAGCATGGAGGTGCAAGAGGGCTGGTCAATTTAAGAAACGACAAGTATTTTGATGTGATTGGAGCAAGTGGGAGGATGGTAGGAGATGAAGCTGAAGAGACAGGCCAGGTTGGGCACAAAGGATCCAGAGATTTGGACTTTTATCCTGACAGCCATGGGTGCAGAGGTGGGCCGTGCTGGCATTTAGACGGAGGCAAAGTCACGCTGGCTCAGCGAGGAGGAGATCTGGGGGGAGTCAAGGCGGGTCAAGAAGCTGGTGCCGTGGTCCAGGTGACAGGGCCTCGAGGTAGGCAGTGAGAGCCTGGCAGCACAGGAGGGGACAATCTCCTGAGCCTTGGGAGGAGAAGGGGCGGGACTTTGTGTTGGAGTGGCTGGGGAGAAAATGTGCATTTCCCCTCTAGACGAAAAGATCCACTGCAGCAGGGACCGTGGGCTGCAGGAAGCACATGGATAGAGGGAAGAAGGAAGCGGCTCGGCTTTCTAACTTGTGCATTTGCTGTTCTTCAGAGAAACTTCATTGGCTCCAGCCACCCGCAGGCAGCATGGAGTTTAAACCCTTCACACAGATGCTCGAACTCTCTGCAGTCGGGTCCCGGCCTGCCCATATATTGCCATGTGCGCCCCGTCATTTCCCAGCTCTGGGTCCTCACTCTTGCTGTCCCCTCTGTCTCTGTGCCCTCCCCACCTCATCTCTGTAGGCCACCATCCATTTCAAATGTCGCCTCTTCCAAAAAGCGTTAGATTCCCTCAACCCTCATTTCTTTGTATTTGCCTTACGTCTCAGGTTGGCAGTGAGCCCCCAGAGCGTGACAACTTTCTCTTGCTCATCTTCCCATCTCCTCCAGACTGACTGTCACCTGCAGTAGGAGTCTGTACCTTCTTGTTGAATTGAAACAAAGAGCCCACGAGATGTAGCACTTTGTCTAGGAAATGGGGATATTATTGCTACCTACTTCATGGGGCGGTTCTGAGGGCTTGGCGCATGATAAGTGCTCAGTGATACCATTCCTATCATTCTTTTTTAAAAAAGATTTTATTTATTTATTTGCGAGAGACAGGGCATGAGCAGGTGGGAGGAGGCAGAGGGAGAGGGAGAAGCAGGCTCCCCGCTGAGCAGGGAGCCCAACTCGGGGCTCGATCCCAGGACCCTGGGATCATGACCTGAGCCGAAGGCAGATGCTTAACTGACTGAGCCACCCAGGTGCCCCCACATCGTTATTTCTAAAGAGAATAAGTTCCATTTGTTCTTCCCTAGCTTAATAGGGAGCCTCTGTCTCCCTATAATGACGTTAAAGGATGAGACACTACTTTAGAATTCTCCAGAAACTGTCCCCTGGAGTCTGTAAGTAGGGAACCATTGTCCTGGCCCACTGGGGCATTCCTTTCCAAATCCCAAAGATCTTCCTCTCTGGAGGCTTCTCCTAAATGCTTTGGGTCGTTTCTTTTTGGTGGTGGAGAAACTGCTCAGCTTTTGATCTGTGTGTGATTCCGGGGAATGAGGTGATTGGGAAGGACCCCCTTGGCATCCCAGCCCCCCTGCAGGGTCAGCTGCTGCTGCGAAGGTCAGAAACGGAGCCAGAAGTGGGGAGCAGGAGGTGGGCAGTTTGGCCCGACTGTTCCAAAAGCAGTGAGCAGGCAACTCTAACGGTCCTTGAGTTTTATTTTTATTTTTAAAATCAAAGTAGAGGAATTCTGTGAGTCCCAGAGGAGCGCTTTTATGTCATTTTTGTTATTTTTTTTCTTTTTCTTTAGAATTTCCTCTAAAACCCTTTAGGGAGATTTCACGTATTCCAGATTTAGCACTTTAATGGGCTTTTGTTCCTGTCTTAATTTTTTCCTTTTTAAAAATTTCTCCTCTGATTTTTAATTAGCTATTTCTGGGATTACAGAGTTTGCAAACTCAACAGCAGAATTTCTGGAAAGTCTTTTCATTTCTGCGTGAGTTTATGATGATAACATCATGCACCCTGCCTGACTCAGAAGGTAAGAGAAGACCTGTCCCAGACTAACTCTTGCACCAGCAGATTGCGTTCGCCATGATGAACCATGTAGGGGCATCAGACCCGTTTTCTAGAATCACAAAGACTCTAAGTTGGACGGTGCCTTTTGAGGATCAGCCTGATGGTTTTCTCTCTCCAGGAACCTCGGACAAGTCTAACCTGGAGCTCATCACTCTGACATGCACCTGTGTGGCTGCAACCCTCTTCTGGCTCCTGTTAACGCTCTTTATCCGAAAACTGAAAAGGGTAAGAACATTTCAGATGAAGTTCTACGTTCCTTTTTACATAATGTTCTAAAATGCTTCTCATGGCCAGAGCAGGCACGGAGCCAATGTTAGACTCTAATCCCCTTCCCCCCTGGCTTCTGTCTCGGACCTGGAGAGCACCAAACATAGATCATTAAAATGCCTCTCAACCGTTAACAGGAGTGTTCACACCCAAAGCTAGAGCAACAAACAGAGGACTATTTCCCAGAAACAGAAGGGATGTTTTTGATATAAAGATATGTCATAAAATCTTTAAACTCAGCATAAGACCTGCAAAGTCTTTCTTATTCTCTGCCAAGAAATGAAAAGGAAAATGCAAAATAGAGACCCCCTCTGACTTACGTCTCATAACATTATGGGAGTGCACACAGCACACGGCGGTTCCGTGCCCTCTGAGCCCCACCACACAACTACGTTCTTTGCTGCGAGGTTCAGCCTGAGCACAGGACATCAGATCTCTATCATCAGGCCTGCAGCCCCACTTGCTTCTCTGCAGTCCGGGGAAGAAGAGCCGACAAGCGTTCATCCATTCATTCATGCCTCCAACATTTACCGTGCACCTGCTCCATGAGGAGCATCAGGCCCGGGGTCAGGCCCTCGGGTGGCAGCGGAGAGGACACACGGAATGTGCGGTCTGGAGAGGAGCCTGGCTTTCACCAGTTACACAGACAAATGTGAACCTGCCACACTAGAGGCAGCTGACTGAAAGATGTCCTGTAAGGGGCGGGCAGTCGGGCCCAGAAGGGAGGGGAAAGTGCTTCAGGCCGAGGGAAAGCCTGTGTGAGGCTGGGGCAGGACAGGGACGCCTTGGGAACGAGAGCCTGATGGAGGCCCGTGTGGCTGCCGTGGAGGGAACAAGGTAGGAGGTGAGGCAGGAGAGGAGAGGATGCAAAGGCTGGCCACACAGGGCCTTGCACGCTGAGGTAAGAAATTTAGTCTGTGTTCTGGAAGTAAAAGGAAGTCTGGCATCGTGGGGGTGGGGTGTTGTTAAGCAAAAGGAGGCAATCAGTGTAAGAGAGCAGTGTCTGGAAAGAGAATTTGGGCTGCTATGAGAATGGACCAGAGGAGGCAAGGGTGCATAGAGAGGAACCTACCAGAAGACTTTCTAGTAACCCAAGTAAGAAATGATAGTAGCTCTTAGTCTAAGGGATTAGAATTCAAGACATATTTAGTGGGTAAAATCAACAGGACTTGAAAAGTGTCAAGGAGGCCTCCTCCATTTCTAGAGATTTCTTAGTCCTTATTATCATGCCAGGTCTCATGACGAGCTCTTCATGTAGTATCCCAATTAACCCTTCCAAAAATGCAAAGAGGTAGGTATATTATCATTCCCATCGTAGACAGAAAGAAAGTATGGTTCAGAGAGGTAAAATAACTTGTCCAAAGTCACAAAGCTAGTTAGAGTTGGAGCTGAGTGTTGAACCCAGGTTGTGCGACCTTAGGCTTAGTAACCAAAACCAACGAGGTGTACTTTATAGCGTCGGTATGAGAGGCAAGGCTAAGCAGGAGCCTTCTGTGGTCATATGTAACATCAGGTGTCAGCTGCATGGAATGATTGGTCTGGGCATGTGACAGTGAAGGCCACTGCTTTAGAAGGGCACAAAGGCCACACCACTGGCATTTGAAAGGGGAGACAGAGCGCGTAGGGAAGTAGGTCTAACAAAAGCAATGCTTGCCGAATCTGGAAGGGAGGTCCAAAGGCTACAAAGGAGGGAGGGGGAGAAAAAACTTCAGAGAAAATGAAGTTTAGAGAACGAATTCGAAGGTTGTGGCAGGAAGGAAGGCAGCAGAAAAAGGCAGCCCACTCTCCTCCTCCCCACTCCCCAGAGGAGGGAAGGAGCCCACAGGAGCAGAGTGGAAATAAAGCTGGAAAGGTGCATTGGGACTAAATTGAAGATGGCCCCAGTATTTCTAAAAATCTGAAATCTTGATGTCAATAAGAAAGGATGAGAGCAAGAGATGATTCCTTCCAGAAGAGGATCCTTAGGGAATTTGAAAGGTGATTAATTGTGGGAGGCAAAGAGATACAGGCCCTCAAAAACTATTTCCATGTGGTTTCTGTAACCGCAAGTGAATTCCTCATTGATATGGACTGGATGTTATCCTTTTACCCCCACGCCGCATAGGTCAGCGTTAGAATTAGAGCTAGCATTGATGGATGCTTACTGTGTCCCAGGCCCCGTTCTCATAGCTTGACATGGATCATTTCATGCAATATTCACCACAAGCCTGGGAGATAAGCACCGTCATTATCATTATTTCGCAGATAAGGATACCAGGTTTAGAGAGGTTAAGCGACTTGCCAAGGTTAGGTGCTGGTCCAGAGTTGATCTGTGACTCAGAGCCGGGCAGCCAGCTCAATGCCTGGGCCCTGAAGCGCTGAGCTGTGCAACTTCCATGCCTAACACCTAGTAGCTGCTCAGTGTTAATGTCAATTGAAAGAATAAATATTTGTCAACTAAGATTCTACTATCCAGCTCTCCTCCAGCCCTTCCTTGAGGTTTGTCTGGTGTTCCCTCTCATTTGCCTTATTGAGATAAACCATAAAATTCCATGGGGAGACTGTCTTTCATTGCCTGATCCCCTGTCTCTCTCAACACCTCCACCAGCCTCCCCACGTGTGCTCCCAAAACTGACACGTTCCTTGCTAGGCTTCAGCTAGCCTGGGCTCTTTGAAGATTGGAGGTTTTTTCTCACGGCCTTGGCTATATTGGACATCAAAAAGTATAGTCCTAAAACCTACTCACGTGGCTTCTCTAGTACACACCCAGCACCCTGGGAGAGGAACTTGTATTCCTTCCCAGACTCACACGAGGGTCTGATGGGCTGGCCCTCACAGATTAGCACCAGTGGCAAATGCAGCTCGTGACAAATGTGCTCCGTATCTTTCTCTGGTTTCCACTCGCCGTGGAGGCCAGGCAGATCTTTCTGCTTTGAGCTATTTGTCACACATTTTAGTGATAATTTCTAGGAGAAAGAGACCGATTGCAAGTGATGGATGAGGTGAGCGGTGACAGCCCAGAACAGGGTGAGTAAGAGCTGAAGAATGCGGGCGAGCGTGAAATGGTGTGGATTGGAGAGGGTGACTTCTCTCCTGAACTCTGGTCCTGCCTAGGGAAGGGCAATGCAAGAGGGTTCCAAAACTCATTGAAATGAAGTTGCTGTAACTTCTAGGCAAGACTTACCCAAACCCACCTTATATGGGTAAGCAACCTTCTTTTCTGAACTGCCCATAGAAATGCCATCATCACTTCTACATTGAATCAACAGGCAATAAATTCATTGATGGGAATCTAAGACACAAAATGTAAATCCACTTATCTATGCTATGAAATAAAGGGTCTTTTCTGGGCTTGATGTCCATTACCAAGATAAAATAAGCACCTGAAGACAGATGCCCGCCTTACTTATTTGACAATCCTACTAATGGCCAAAGCTCAGGACATGGCTGTGTTTAAGTCCCATGCCTTATAGACTCCTCGGCCTTTGAAATAATCAACTTCTATTTCTTATTGAAGGTAAATCTTATTCTGTTCTCACCAACGGATCCCATAGTGTTTCTAGGTACCTGCAGCAACCAAGGGGCCAGGCCTTCTGAGTATATTTAAATACTTCACATGAAATATGCCTCTCAACTGTCCCAGAGCTCCTGGTTCACTTCGCCACCTCTGGCCCTTCTTGCGGAAAAGCCATAGTCACACTTCTCACCGTTGGCCTGGCTTGTGACGTATATCCCTGCTTGTACAGATTGGCCATGGGAAGTTATTTTCAGTCAATTATTTGGAATGATTTTATAAAAATGCTTTGCATGTTTTGGAGAAGGACTATCATCTGATCATTGTCTAAGAACAAGCAACAAGGTCACCGACCATCTGGGTGCATATTATCTGAGACAATATGGCGGAACCAGCCTACAGAAATGCGGCGTGAGAAGAGTAAGGAGTTATTTAATGGGAAGTGTGATGTACATACGTGTATGCAGAGGGGCACTTTCTGTACCCAACCGCACGGTTTCAACCAAATGAACCAAAATAGCAGCAGATGCTGCTGGGTATTATTTTAAATTGGATATCCAGGGTTTTTTAAGTTGTTTCCTTGTTGGTGACTTTGAGATCTCTTTCTTTCTTTCTTTCTCAGTCTTCTTCTGAAATAAAGACGGACTACCTATCGATTATAATGGACCCAGACGAAGTTCCCCTGGACGAGCAGTGTGAGCGGCTCCCTTATGATGCCAGCAAGTGGGAGTTTGCCCGGGAGCGACTTAAACTGGGTAATGTATTCGTCCAACAGATTCCTAAACCCACACTGAGCGCCTACTGCCTACAAAGCACTGTGCTCCGAGGGCTGCAAAAGTCACCTAGGCTCGGGATTCTCCCCTCCAGCCGCTCACAAAATGGCAAGGGAGGTGGGCACAGAGGTAAATAGTTGTAACAGAACGCTGGGACGGCAGTACAAGGGCACGGGGGAGGGGCGCCTGGGGGGCTCAGCGGTTAAGCCACTGCCTTCGGCTCAGGTCATGATCCCAGCGTCCTGGGATCGAGCCCTGCATCGGGCTCCCTGCTCCGTGGGGAGCCTGCTTCTCCCTCTGCCTGCCGCTCCCCCTGCTTGTGCTGACAGATAAATAAATACAATCTTAAAAAAAAAAAAAAGCGATGGGGGCACCTGCTTGTTCTTGCAACAGTCTCTAAGCACCTTGTCTGAGCAGCAGACACCCGTCTAAGCCGTGGGGGGTACAAAGGTGTCTGAGTGCGCTACCCCAAAGGGTGAAGGAGATCGCCGCAGAAGGAGATAAGTGAAGGGCAGGGATCAGTGCCACCACAAGGCTTACAAGTACAAGCACTCCTAAACAAGGACATTTTTGAGGACTTAGAAATTTGTGACACAATTCAAGATGGCAAGGAACAGCACAGCCAAACACATGGAAAGAGCCTTCAGTGCCCCTTCAAGGCTGTGGGTCAAAGAACCCCTCGGCACAAATCCATAGACTACGTACGTGGAATTTCCGTGGGTGTTCGAAATGTCCAGACAGAGAAGAAAGTCCCAGGGGTCATTTAAGTTGCATTTTTGAAGAGCAAGGACCACTGTTCCCGTGTAAACATCAGGCAGCTGTGCTTTCCTCCAGCTCAGCGTCACGACGCAAATTAATCTCCATCCTGGGGTAGTACAAAACCAAAGAAGCCTCTATGACTTTTGCCCAAAATATTTGGACTGTGGCTTCTGAAAAATTTCTACTCACTCCTGTGTATGCCAGAATCATTAATAGTTGGAACTAGCAACAGAGATCATGGATCCAGTGTTCCCAGATCTTGTCACTCTTGGCGAAAGAGCCTGTTGTTCCGAATTCGAGGGCATTGCCTCCCCTCCCCCGACAGGCAGACTATATTGCAGTGGGGGTCTGGCGGGACGGAGAGGGAGAAATGCTTCTTCTTCTTGTTCTCTTGGGCCTTGAAATGACTCTGCTTACATTTCTTCATACATGAGAAAGAATACTTGGCCCCAAGAGTATGTTCTGTTTGGCTTGGGGAAGAAAATTGGAAATCAGTGAAAAGCTGGAGAAACAGGCAAAAGCCAGCAATGGCTGCTGACAGGGGGAAAAAAATCATCTAAATTTAGAGTAGTTAAGGGCAGGTGGTACACTAGATGAGTTCCTTCTGCAAGTCTAAATTATATGGCAGCTAGCCCAGCCCTTCAGTGACCTTGGCAGGCAACTGGGATAATTTTCCCACAACCGTAAGCCATTCTCAGGCCACATTGCTTTCCAGAGTTATTAGTCACAATCAAACATCCCTCTTCCTGTATAGGACATATGAGCTTTTCGTCCCATCTCTTCACTCCTTCACCTAGTATCCCTGTGCTCCATATCACATTGGGGGCCACAGCTAATCCTTCCACCAAATTTCCCCTGGGGCCTCTGTGGGTTTAGATAATCCCATTTCAGGAGGTTCTCCTTGTGGAAGATCTCTCTTACGGTTCTTTCCCTTCCTGGAGTTGCCAGATGTTATGATTTGGCTCATGTGCACGTGAGTGTCTTTGATGGGTGAGAGAAAGGGGGTGAAGTCAGCTCACTCTGTCTTCCAGTGCAGAGCGTGGCGGCAAGGGCCAGAGGAATGCTACTCCTACCAGCATGGGAGCAGAAAGGCCCAAGATTTTGGGGGTTTGAAGCCAAATAAATGACAGAAAGTAATCTGAAGTAATGTCTGGCAAGTGAAAGTAACCAAGACTATGGATGGTTGGAGAGGAAAAGCTGGTTTGATGGGCAGAGTTACAATGGGGCTATAAATACACAGAAAAACATGCTGTGTAGGGAAATACACAGACAAGTGGCATCTGATTTCAGCTTTTTGTACTCTGTTGGTTCCCACTAGCAGCCCTGTTGAGACAAGTCAGAATTTATGGTACCTGATAGATAGATACAGTAGGAGTTCGGGTCAAAAGTGTTGCTCCCATTGAAATGCCTGAAATCCGGGAAGAACGGAATCTGTTTTGTTAGTGCTTCCTCACTAAACCTAAGGGAGAAGTCAGCTCTTACAAATGTATCACAGAAGCTGGGATAATGTCGGACAACGCAGCTTTCTATTGCAAAATAAAGTCAGAATTCCCTAATCTAGGAAACAACACAGGGAACGTGGAATTTGCAAGTGGACGGCACCTGGGCTGGTGTTGCCTCTTAGAAGACCAGTGCTGCCGGGCATTCTCCCTGGAGTGTCCCAGGGACCCTGGCCAGTCAAGGACGTTGTTGAAGGAGATTCCAATAGCCTTTCATTGTATGGCAATGACCTAGCACTTTTACGAGCCAGTTAGCGGCATGTAGGTAACACCAAGGAGGATTTTAAGGGAAAAGAAGGATCAGGCAAGGTCAAGCCCAGGGTCACCAGGCTCCCCTGAAACTGGAACAGTGGGTCTGCCAAAGGATTCCAATGCATCAGATGATTAAAGAGCCCATAATAGCTTCGTGCTGTTTTATGAGGCAGCAGTCAGCTTCCAAGAGAATAGATGAAAAGGCTGAGGGAAGCCAAGTGAGAACGAGCTTATTCTCACTGACAGAAGCAAAATCCCCAAACACTAGTTAAAATCAAGTGTGTTGTGCCGGGGTGAAGAAGGCAATGCGTGGGGCTGAGGCTGTGGAAGGGAAAAGGATTCTGCCTGCCCCCAAACAAAGCAAGAGTCTTCACGGTATGTGGTATGTGGGAGATGTCCTAAGAGAGAGATTACCTGGATATTTGTCAGGCTCGGGACACTTTTCCTATCAGGCACGGCAGAGGGAAAACGTTTTTTGCCCTAAAAAAGCAAGGAATGAGCATCCAACCAAAATGCACCCATCTTTACAAGTCTGGTAGCTGCCAATGCTCTTTCCACGCATGATTTCCACATTCACTACCTGCAGCGTCCTCCCGAGGCACTTTTATTTAAACCTAGAGTCCCCATTCTGGTCTATTTTATGGACAGTTTTATCTGAAGAGGGAAGCAGAGCCCATATCCCTGTCCATGGTGCCCGCTCTGGGAGGAATGATCTTTATCAGTCGCTACCAGTGCATGTGAGAAAAAGCGTGTAATTTCACCAGTGTTCCCTCCTAATGAAGAGGGAGTCCCCAGGAGACAGCTGCAAAGAGGCTCTTATGATTGCATCGGTAATTGAATTTTTCCTGTGTCCTGACTGGGTGCCTGGGGTGGTTGGTAGTGAGGGGACGATACTAAGCAGAGCCAGGGTGACGTCATCTTTGTTACTGAGTCACTGCACATAAAACTATAAAGTTGTAATATGATAAGGAAGCAGGAAAGCTTCGTTATAAGCTTTGTAAGAATCTTAAAAACAAACAGACAGAAACCTATGTCTTTGGGGGGGAAGGGATTGGAGTAGAAGGAAGGAAGGAAGGTCGGTTGGTTAACTCACTGAAGGCCCCTTATCGGAACAGTCGTCTGAGAAAGACGACTAGGCTGAGAGAGGAGGGGTTGTGTCAAATTAACATTCTAACTGCCAGGATTTACTTTTGACCAACGGCATTGTGTTGGCTACTTTCCCCCCCAGAAGAACCAAGCGAGAGTGACTTCTTTGGCTTACTCTTCCTTTTTCCACATCATGCTTGAGGTGTACTGTTTCTCTCAGTTCTATTTGGCTACCTGTGTCCTGATGGTGCAAAAGAAAGTGCCCTGATATAAAAAGTAGCTGAGGTATTCCGGGGGGTGGGGGGGGGTTGCTCTCTTCATGGAGCATCACCTTCATGGTCTCCAACCCAAGGGTTCCTCTAGGTCCCCATAACTGTACAAGACTTGCTCACAAGTTCCCAAATGGCTACTCTTCCTTCTGCACTAAGACACGGCGGGGCCTCTGTGCACCAGGTCCTGAGCCCGCTTCTGGGAAGATTCAGACGTGGTTATCACCCTTCTGAGTCAAGTGGTCTCATGCAAGGGTGAGAAAAGAAACATGTTAACAGCGGTCACAGCAGAACATGACAGGTGCCATGAAAGAAACCTGACTTTGTTATTGCATTTGGCAACCATTTCTCTGTGGCTTAAACAAATTGCTGCCAGTGGTTGCTAGGCTCATGTGCTAAACCCTGAAGATGTCGACATCGTGTAAGGGCACGGTAGGATAGCTGGGAGCATTTTGCCTGGCAAGGAAGGCTGAGAAATGATTTCATGATTTTTGTGTACCTATGGGGCATTCTCAGAGCCGATAGCAGTGACTGTCATTCTGTTTCTTCCTTTCTGCCGAACACAGATCAGAAGAGAGGCGCCTGGGTGGCTCAGTCGGTTAAGCATCTGCCTTCGGCTCAGGTCGTGATCCCAGGGTCCTGGGATCAAGCCCCACATGGGGCTCCCTGCTCAGCAGGGAGTCTACTTCTCCTTCTCTCTCTCTGCCCCTCCCCTCTCTGGCGCATTCTCTCTCTCTCTCAAATAAATCAATAAAATCTTAAAAGAAAAAAAAAAAAAGAAAACAGCTCAGAAGAAATGACCTCAAGAGGCAAGAGAAGTGGCTTAGGTTAAACAAAGGGAAGTCTTGGTAGTAATGTTGTTAAACAATGGAAGAGACTCCCCAGGAAGATTTGGTGAAGAGGAAACTAGTCACCCACCCAAACCAAATGCCTCCCAGGGGCCCAGTCTCGCTGCAAGGGACAAAGGCACCTCAGAAGCCCAGTGGAGAGGTGGAAGGAAGATACCCAGAAACATGTCCCTTACTTTGACTCTTTGGGGCTCAGTTTATTGGAGATTCTATTCAAAGTCTACATAGCTCACATATGCACATAGGATACTTTCTTCTGGAAAAAGACTTAACCTCACCCTGCTGGCTTGGCAAACAAACCAATGTCTTCTTTTCATTGCAGGCAAGTCACTTGGAAGAGGAGCTTTTGGAAAAGTGGTTCAAGCTTCTGCATTTGGCATTAAGAAATCACCCACATGCCGGACTGTGGCTGTAAAAATGCTGAAAGGTATGGGTGTCATAGTTTGGCTTTTAGCGGACCGGTTGCATTCCCAAAACACTGGTACGAGCTAGATATGGCCTAGGTATAGACGCAGCTATTTCTGCTTGGGTCACATAACAATCTTCCACTGCTGGAAGCATCCTTGGCTTCAGGAGTTTTAGATCAGGCCCGTGCTGTTTGGATCGTTGTAAATGAAACAACGTTGTAAATGAAACAACCCAGCACTGTCCACGAGAAAACAATTTCTGTCATCTCAAAGATCTTTCTCCTCTCCCATCGTGGGCTCTAAAATACTAGGGACTTAAGCTCACTATAACCACAGGTTCAAAGTTTTGGAATGATCCATTATGACCTTGTAATGGGAAATTAGCTGTGCATCATAAATCCCAAAGGCTTAGCTGGGGCTTGACCTAACTATAAAGTAAAACTATGACGCTGGAATAATTGAGATCCTCAGAAATCTAAACTATTTTATACTGTCAGGTCCTACCCGCAAAACATTTCCTCTTAGAAATTAAAAAAACCAGGGGCGCCTGGGTGGCTCAGTCGTTAAGCGTCTGCCTTCGGCTCAGGTCATGATCCCAGGGTCCTGGGATCGAGCCCCGCATCGGGCTCCCTGCTCTGCGGGAAGCCTGCTTCTCCCTCTCCCACTCCCCCTGCTTGTGTTCCCTCTCTCGCTGCGTCTCTCTCTGTCAAATAAATAAATTAAATTAAAAAAAAAAAAAGAAATTAAAAAAACCTATCTATCTATCTATCTATCTATATCTTTCTCATGTTGAAAGATACTACCACTCTCTGAAGCACGTGAGAAGTGAAGTCACATGACAAAGTGATTCATGACCACAAGACAGATGAAAATGAAAATAGGTGAAAACCCACATAAATCAGACATCTCAAAGATGCATATTTCTTTTGAAGTACGGAAAATACTTCATTTCTTCATTCATGATGGAATATTCATGTCATTTTGACTCATTTTCAGATTCCAAAACCCAAAAGTACTGGAAACCCAAAGGGCATTTTTCTAGCTTTCCCAACTCTCTGAGATATGACCAGGGGCTCCTGAGGCATGGGAGGCCATGCACCCAGCCAAGCAGATCCCTAGGAAAGGCTCCAGGAGAAAGGGCCATTTGCATAGGGAGATTTCAGAGCACTTCCTTTCTTCCAGCATGGATGCCAGCATTGCAAGAGCCCCATGAAATGATATTTTCTACCCCAAAAGGCTGTCCTTGTCAGGCAAAGTCTCTGATAAAGCTCTTCAAGGAACCTGACCGTTCTACCAGAAAGTAACCAGAGAAGGACTCTTATACCCACGAATCAGGATTTCTGCTCAAAATGGACTGCCCAGATGATGGCAGGCCTTCCTGTGAGAATCCCTGCATTCCAGCACCCTGCCCCGCACCCCGTGCCCCAGATGCTGAAGAGAAGAGGCATCAACATGTCCTCTGTATGAGAAAGCACCAGACTAAGTGCTTTCATGTGTTAGGTTGAACCACATGAAATTGCCATTTTTCTTATTTTTCTCTCTCCAGCCTTTTGAGGTAGATATTATTTTCCCAGTTGGCGGATGAGGAAACAGGGCTCTGAGAGGTTAAATCGCCTCTGCAAGGCCCCACAGCTCACCAGTGCAAAAGTCAGGGTTTGAGTGCAGCACACCCCCCCCGACCCTCCCCCCCACAATGCTACATAAGAGGGGCTGCCGAGACCTGGCCTCCAGGAAATGGCCTGTTGCTCCAAAATCCTAACATGGTCCTAGCCCAAGTTATGGAAGCAACCTAATATCCAACCTTGAACGAAGTTGAAACTCCATCTGGAAGCATCTGCTTCCTCAGCTGGTCCCATTTCCCTGCTTACTACCAGACACCATCTCCTGGAGAGGCGGGTCTGCTGCCCATGCTTGTCTATTGTCCATCCAAGATAACACCTGCCTGTAAATGGAACAATCCGAGGAAGAGAGCTTGGTTTTTTCCCCTCTGTGCCAAAGGGGCATAAAAGCATGCAGGGACTGATGAGTTTGAGGGGGATGATGCTGACTTGAAAAATTTTAAAGGCCCCCAAAAACGTATTCTTTGTAATACAGAAATAGCGTTTGCAATACCTTTATAAATGCTTATCTTTTTAAGCCATGAGCCTTGATTTTTAAAAGATTGCCAAATCACCCACTATATAAAATTCCTAAAAACCGTTTTCATTCAGCTTTCTTGCTCGAATTGGTTGGCCATCTGTTTCTCGGAGCAACTGAAAAGACAGAATGCCAGACATAGGCCGTGAGTCAGAAGCTCCTTCAAAGTGCCCTTGAGCAGAACCTTTAACCTTTTTGGGCCTCATGCCCATGTCTGAAATGAGAAGAGTATTCACAGTGTTTATTTTTCTAACAAATATTTGTTGAGCATCTACTGTGAGCCAATCTCAACCCCGTTGGAAAGCTTCTAGTGTTTATCTGGTTATTACTTAAAAAATAATTTAAAAATGATTTGTGCTTATGAAATACCATGCACATGCTCTGGCCATTTCGCAGTTCTACAGAAATACTTGCATATGTGTACAAAGATTACACATTGGCTATCTACTACAGCATTATTTGTAATGGCAAAACACACACACACACAAACTAGAGACAGTTCGAACGTCAAGAATGCTATTAATCAACTAACAAGAATGGAAAAAGTCTCTGACATATTAAAAAAAGCAAATCTTAAAAAAATAGAAAGGATTCCATTTATGTAAACAAAACAAGAAGACCTTTAAGTAGGTATATATGTTAATAAATACGTAGAAAAAAGTCTAGGGAAGTAAGCGGTTGGAATGACTTTCACTTTTTACTCTGTATAAATCATATTGTTGGAATATTTTACAGCAAGATTATATGACTTTATTTTTTAAATTTTGTAAATGCCTTATAAATTAACCAATAAGAAAGACCCCCCTCCCCACCACCACCAAAAAAAGAAAGAGAGAAAACAAACAGAACAAACTTAATTTAGGCTTTAGACTCTGCTAAATCTTAGAGTGATGTTGTTTATCTCTGCGAATGAAGTTGAAGTCAGATGCTTATGGATCCTTACAACTCAAGATAACCCTGCAGACTCCAGGGAGGAAAAGGTTATAGGGAGAAAATAACACATTGCAAAGATGTTTACAGAAGTGGCCATTCCACTCTTGCAGACCCCTGGTGCTCCTTCTTTGTAACTCTTCAAAGAGGGGAAAGTGAGAAAACGAGGGGAGGTGTGGGCACATCCCCTGTCTGGAAGGTTCTTGCTGCGCCTGGTTCTGCCAAGCGGAAGCCTTTGGAAGGCGCCTTCACAAGGTGCCCAGCTCTGAGTCAGCGCATTGCTGAGCAGACCAGGTCCACCAAGAGGAAATGCCCAGTGACTAACCCCACCACTGCTTCTGGGCCTTACTGTAATCAAAAGGATGTTGGAGGGAGGGAGTAATGAAAACAGTCTGGAGACCCGGCCTTTCTGCAGAATGTGGGGAAGTTAATGAAGCAACCGGCTGAGCATTGGCAAACATGGAGGGCAGGAATGCCGCCTCCAGCGGAAAGAGCCCCATTGTCCTGTCGCCCTGACTCTTCCTTGTTTCTCACACAGAGGGGGCCACAGCCAGTGAGTACAAAGCTCTGATGACTGAGCTCAAGATCTTGACCCACATTGGCCACCATCTGAATGTAGTCAACCTGCTGGGAGCGTGTACCAAGCAAGGAGGTAAATGAGGAGGGCCCGCTCCCTCTCCCGAGTCACATGCCAAGAGCAGAGTCGGATATAGAGCTCCTTCTCCCCGTTCCTCCTCATCTCCTGAAAAACGGCCTCTCAGTAGGTCCAGAGGAAACCATTTGTCCATTTATGGAAAGGCGCTCCCATCCTAGAAATGCCTTTCCTGTACAGTTAACTGAAAGTTTCTAAAGAGAAGGATTCCCTTTGAGACCTCCTTCCAGGGGCTCCAGGTCAAGTGGAGAGCATTTTTCTCTCAGGATGGCTTTGAAGGAGTGTGACCAGAGCTAAGGTAATGGATAGAAGGGTGGGCTTTCCTTGAAGCTCCACATAAAGGAAGGAGTCACTACTGGTGGGATCCCAGGAGGAGGGGATGTGAGGGACAATGAGAAGGGCCCTTCCCTTCAGACAGGTTTTACCCGCTGGGGCAAGTGGCTGGGACAGGGCTGTGGTCATGACTCAGGGCTCCAGCATGTTCCTGAAGACCTTTCTATCTTCCCCTGTGGCAAGGTTAGCACTTGGGTATAGATGTATGATCACTGCTTAAGCCAGAAAGAAAGGTGCAAAAGACCTGTGCACATCGGTGTTTTCCAAGGTCAACAAAACTAGTAGAGATGAAGGGTAGTCGGGAAGACCCTACATGTTGGGAGTAGCAGTGGGTACAGAAAGCAGCTAAGGGCTGGGAGACCCCAACTAGAGTCACCGAGACCTAGCCATAGGCTGCCTGTTTCTCCATCACCCTTGAGAAGTGACAAGTGATAAGGCACCTGTTTTGCGTACAGGGCCCCTGATGGTGATCGTTGAATATTGCAAATACGGAAATCTGTCCAACTACCTCAAGAGCAAACGAGACTTATTCTTTCTCAACAAGGTAAGGAATTTAGGGGTTGGAGGTTTAGGCGATAGCAGCATAAAGCCAGAGAAAACTGTATTTTTCCATTAATGACTAAGCCTAAAACCCAATCTCTGCTTTTTCCTTCCATGCTAATATACCACACTTTTTATGGGCAGCACAGAGAATATGTAATCCTAGCATATGAAGCGACAATTAGAGGTTACAATTTCAAGTCATCTACCTAACTACCTATCCAAGCATCTTGATCATTTTCTTTCTTTCTCTCTCTCCGTATATACAGACACCCACACAAGTCACTTAGTTACTTCTTTAAAGAAGATGATAGCAAGTATAATTGTCTCCATTTACTAGAGAAATTAAGGACTCAATCAACTGAGTGACTTTGCAGTGAACATGAAGCCAGAGAAATTATTTTCTCCCCTTGCTGTGCCCTTTACTTCGCCTTCCCCAGACCCACACCACCCATGTCAGCCCTGTGTGCACACAGAACCAGCTTTACCCACTAAAATAAAACCACGTAACAAAATGAACATGTAGGCTTAAGTCCTGAAGGCAGAGATTATTTAATGGAGGAGAAGGTTTAATAAAACTTCACCAGTGTGACCCATCCTACCAGTGTTGTGTCCTTCTCTGGGCCAGAGCGGCTTGGAGAGCAATGACTCAACATTATTACCTGATAATCAGCAGTGTTGGTGATGAGTCTATGCAGTGTGGTGATTAAACACACAGACTCCAAAATCAGACATCCTGGGTTTAAATCCTGTCTCTGTCACTCAAAATCTGGGACCTTGGGCAAGCTACTCAATCTCTTGGTCTCAGTTCCTTCCTTTATTAAATGGAGGTAAAAACAGAACCGAACTCATGGCATTGTTGAGAGAATCCCATTTTTCACTGAGCTAAGCACTCCAGAAATGTTAACTATCCTTGTCATTATTGACCCACTGAGAGAGAAGGACTGGGAGAGTCCAACTTAATGCCACTGATCTATACAACCTGTATGATGGATAAAGTGCCGCACATCCAAGAATTACGCCCATCTGTTACATGGACAAGAGTATTCACGGGACATACAAATAAGAACCACTGGACAGCTGGTCAATTCTCTCATCCCTTCAACTTTGACCCAACCAAAGACACAGGTGGTCTACCAGACTTGGAAACATATATGCGAGAACATGTTGTCTCCAATTTTAAACCATGCCCTCCAATAGTTAGAACCTTGAAGCTGAAGGGGCACATGACTGGCTCAGTCAGTAGAGTATGCGACTCTTTATCTCAGGGTCCTGAGTTCAAGCCCATGTTGAGGGTAGAGATTACTTAAAAAAAAAAAAAAAAAAGAATCTGGAATCTCGAAAGGACCTTGTGTTCAGCTAGTTCACTCTCTCACGTTATAGATGTGCCCAGAAAAGTCAAGTAAGTGAATGGCTTAAGGACACTCCCTTACTCAGAGGTGAAGTCTGGGAGAAAAGAGCCCCGCTTTCTTGACAACCCTTGCAAAGCTTTTCTGTGCATTATGCTGGATAAGGAAAGCAGGGTGGGGTCGGGAGGGGGGAGAAACCATAAGAAAAAGGGGAAAGTGGTGGCCCGGGTTGGGAGCAGTGCAAAGTCCCTTCAGTCCTGAAATCCTGGACTTGCTTCAAGAAGAACTAAGGCGGCAGCATACCCCAGGGACCTGGGCAGGATGGAACGTTTGGGTTCGTGCGTCCTTTGTTTAGAAAGCTCTGCTTCCTTCTCTGGCTATATTTAATGATTCGCCTCCCTGTTGGTGGAGCTCAGTGTTTTCATGGAAAACACATGGCTGTATTTCATATTTGGAACCTAAAGGAATATAAAGAGAAAGTGAAGGAAAAACTGAAAGGCTAAATAGAAATGGGATATTTCGTTTTCCAAATAAATGCAGCAAGATCTCTCAATACTATTTGTAATAAATGCACGGCCTTCTGCCAGAGTCCCGAAAGTTCCATACATCCACCTTTATTTAACAGTGGTGGTTACCAATAAGCAAAGCTGAACAGAGCATTGATTGAGAGTCAAGGAAAGAATGAGGGAGCTTGAGTTATGGCCCCTGCAGATGTGTCTGGGGCTGTGACCACTGGGAGGATGAGGAAGAAGGTGGCCAGGGAGCAGAGAGCATGGATTGTCACGGGCTGAGCCGTGAGCAGACCTGTCGAGCACTCTCCTCCCCACACCCTTGCCAGAGCCTTTTCCCTGCTGCCTTGTGGCCTGAGCAGGGGCCTTGTGAAAAATCCAATTCCAGTCCCCAACTGAGCAGAACCAACTCTAACTGCCTCTGGGAGACGCAGTAACAAAGAATTATAGTTTACCTCTTCTCAGGTAGGTCACCTGGGGTGCCAGTGGGGGTCTGCGCTGTGGCCTGCCTGCCCCCCTGCAGGGCTCCTGCGGGGCTCTTGTCAGCAGGCAGGAGGCTGGTACCCCCCAGCCTGAGTCTGTTCCGCTGTCCCTGCTGTGGCTCCCTCCGCTGTCCTCTGCTTACCCCACTGCGCCCTCTAGTGGAAGGATCTCTCCTGATTCGTGACAAGTCTAGGAAAAGCCAAGCAAGGACGTGGAGCCTGGTTAGTCCAGCACTGCCTCGCGCCGTGCAGGTGCATCAAGGGATACCACTGAGCCCCAGTCCCTGTCAGCCCCTTCCTCAGTACTGCCAGCTAGCATGACTGAGCCCAGGTCCATGCTCCACCAGCACGTAGTCACGAAGCCACTGGGCGCACCAGATTTGTAGTGTCACAGTTATTAGGTGAATTACCAAAGATGATAAAAATCTTTTCCGGTTCCACACGAACACCCAGAACCAACACCTCCTTTCCTGGGAGGCCAAACATAATAAGATGGAGCTTTCCCAGTGAGGAAAATGAAACCCAAAAAAGGAGGTAATTTGCCCAATATCACATAGTTAATGAAAGAGCCAGATTACACACCAGGGCTTGGATGCCCAGTCCAGGATGAAAGGCCTTTTCTGCCCTTGTTAGGATCAAACTGGATCTTTGTTTTGAATGGAGGGGAGACAAAGAAATGTTCGCGTTCCCTCCTTCCCCAAAGAAACCAGAGAAATCAATAAGTATGGCCTTCTCTCCTTACTCACAGGGATTATGCCAAGTGAAGCCCCAAGTCCACTAGGGATTTGTCTCTATTATTCAGATCATCTTTCACAAGATGGTGTGTGGTATGGAAAAAATGGTAAAAGGCATGGACTGGAGCTGGCCAAACCTGGGTTCAAGCGTTGCCATTTACTACTGCCTGTGACTTTTATTACTCGCCTCCGCCGGACCTATTTCTTCATGTATCAGCAAGAACTACTTCATAAAATTGTTACAAAGACTAAATGAGAAAATGTACCTAAGAGTCTTAATACACTGGCTCACACCAAGCAAGCGCTCAGTGAATACCAGCGACTGTTAACATTTCTTTATCCTACCTAACATGCTATCTCGAAACCCACCCGAAAGCCGAACAGACTCCAGAACCCCATGAAGAGCCAGGCACCTGAGCACCATGGGGCTCTTGCCACCAATTTACCACCCGTTTTGTGCAATGACATTCTCCCAACTCAGGCGCCTGCCCGCATGAGGGATTAGTTTCCCTCATCGCTGTTCTGAAACTCTCTTTCCTCTGTGTCCTTCTCGGTCGGTTCAAAGGATGCGGCATTACACGTGGAGCCTAAGAAAGAAAAAATGGAGCCCGACCTGGAGCAAGACAAGAAACCAAGACTAGATAGTGTCACCAGCAGCGAGAGCTTCGCGAGCTCCGGGTTTCAGGAAGATAAAAGTCTGAGCGATGTTGAGGAAGAGGAGGGTAGGTATTAATTCCTTCCTGTCCTCGCAGTCTGAGATATTTTTACAACATACTGTGCATCTCTGACATTTTTTTCTTATTTATCACCCTAATAAACATCCGTGGGAGACTTGAAGGGTAATGTCCTGAGGAGATAAGATTTGAATTAAGATTATTTACAGAGTTACTAATTTTGACAGGGAACTGTGCAATTGTCTCCCCTCAGGGCTTTTTGTCCAAATGGATCACCCCCCACCCCCATGCCGGGGTAGAATGGGCTGGAGGCCTGGAAAAATCTCTGATGTTCATTTTGAAACTCCAATGCTCTCGAAAATGAACTCTGATCTACTTGTTGGTTTTATTAAGTTTTGCTAACATTGTTCCAATAAACTGGGATTTGGTGGAATAATAAGAGTCATTACAAACAGTTACGGTTTTAATGCTTTCCAGATTCTGATGATTTCTACAAGCAGCCCATCACTATGGAAGATCTGATTTCTTACAGTTTCCAAGTGGCCAGAGGCATGGAGTTTTTGTCTTCCAGAAAGGTCAGCCTTGTCTTTTACTGCTTTCTTTCTTTGCCAAGCCTGGACACGTGGGTGTTATATGGACACACACTCACCTTTGCTCTAAATCCACCCTTCCTAGTATTTGCTTATACTTACATAGAGTAAACATCACACCAAATGCCTTAATTTGTCCCGATAGGATGGAGGAGCCTCGGATACCAATGAGTAGAACTGGATTCTAGGGGAAAACCTCACCAGATTTCAAACTAGACAAACCTGGTGACCATTCTCCACATTGCCCTCTGGCATATTTTCAAAACTGGCCAGAATCTCAGAATACGCAACTTCTCCAGAGAGCTTCTGTTAATTCATCCATGTGGAGTGCTCCACGAAACCAGATCATGATCTGACCATGGCAGCTCAGGATTAAAGGCCGGAGGTGGGGGGAGTGGGGTGTTGCTCACGGGACACATCAGTGCCAACTTGGTTTACCAGGATGCTGTCCTGCCCAAAAGTGGCAAAGCGGACTCGGGGCATTTCTTGGCTTTTGGGCCCCGGGGGGCCTATATTTGTAAAGAAATGCCTTCGTGTTTATGGTCACCCCATGGGCTTTGGAAGTCGCTTCCTTCATGTAAAGGAAGCATGTGAAATGGATCCTCCAATTAAGAGGAATAAGGACACTGAAAAGGCGCAGGGAAATGGTGGGTTGGATTAAGGAAATGCATTGATGATGCAAATGTTTCATTCTAGTGCATTCATCGGGACCTGGCAGCAAGAAATATTCTTTTATCTGAGAACAATGTGGTGAAGATTTGTGATTTTGGCCTTGCCCGGGATATTTATAAGAACCCCGATTATGTGAGAAAAGGAGATGTAAGTCAGTGTTATGTTTCTTTGACTCATTTATACCCTGTCATCTTTAAACCTCAGACCAAAGCCCTTGGTCAATATTTACACACTCCCCGAAAACCATCATGTGCTTTCTGTGAAGACGAGCAGCCCGGATGGGCTGTATACCAGAGAGCCCTCGTGTGGGGCTCAGAAAGACCCCCCTCTCCTGTTCCGTTCTTTCCCCCATTGCTGGCTTGGTCCCTGTCCTCTTGGGCAGCCCTGCGAGAGCCTGCTAACCTGAGAGATGGTCCGCGGGGGCCTGGGAAGACCGTATCATCGCCTCCCTTTGCCTCCTGCGGGAGTTCCCTGTACCGCTGGAAAGAACAGCCTGGACTCTTGCCCTCAAATAAACCCGGGTGATTGATTCAGCAGGTGTGGATATCTCAGGAAAGCGGGGGGAGGGGATCAACCTTATCTCGCTGACCAGGAAATGGTTTACCTCCCATGCCTGCCTTCCCGCCTAGCATCTCCCTGCTGGCTCCTGCTGGCTCCCACTGGCTTCTCTTCCCTGCTTGTTTTTGAACAGTGTTATTTTGCACCTTTGTGGGTGACCTCCTGTGTCCTTTCTTCTCCAGCCGGAGGGCTGAAGCTGGGTCTGGGTTCTGACGATTACTCTGGGAGCAGTGCTCACACTTGAGCAAGCACACACATCACCTGGAGGGCTTGTTAAACTCTAATTTACTGAGCTCCACCCCCCCCACCGAGATTCTGATGCAGGGAGTCTGGGGGGCGGGGGCCTGAGAATCTGCCTTTCTAACGAGTTTCTAGGTGCTGCAGATACAGCTGCTCCCAGGACTAGACTTTGGGAACCACTGCCCCACAGTCTCTTTTTATAAAAGGAGAACAACAAACCTTCCTCGGGAGCGCGGATTTGCGAAGTCTGTCCCTATTTTCTGTCATCTCTGTCTCTTCTGGCCTCTCCTACTTCTGTCTCTCTCTCTCTCAATCCGTGATCCCATACTTCCTGTCAAATCCCATCCATCTGCAGGGCAAGGCCTAACCCACTGGGACTCCTGCTGTCTGAAGAGAAGGAAGATTTCTCTGCACACTGGAAAACCAGCCAAATGGTCTCCTAAATGCTATCTATTACCTTCCTTCCTTCCAGTGCCTTTACCTGCTCCCCTGATCCAGTGACTTTTAAAATCCTGTCTTTTTTACATAGCAAGGCCTTTCAAAATCCTCCTCCTTCCACACCAAAAACCAAACCCTGAAAATCATCGATTTTTCAGGATGTGTCCTAATTCAGATCATCCTTTTCCAGGACCTTGTAGAGCTCACGCCTTTTGGGGGAGAAGGGCTTCTTCCAGAGTCCTGGAGGGAGGACATGCAGGATACGTGGGAGGGGCTCACCAGACAGTGACTGCCCTCTCTTTTAGTGTGACACTGTTATAAGGGTTTCCTCCATTTTAGGAAACCATAGCTGCTCTAGGAAATGATTTGTGGGCCAAGTGTTATATGGGAGGGGAGCCCATGGGCACTTGGGTGGAACATGCTTTGTTTTCCAGTCCTTCTGCTCAAGGACCCCCTGCCCTTTTCTAGACTCGACTTCCTCTGAAGTGGATGGCTCCCGAATCTATCTTCGACAAAATCTACAGCACCAAGAGCGACGTGTGGTCTTATGGAGTACTGCTGTGGGAAATCTTCTCCCTAGGTAAATCTGGGGGGAAGGAAGGGATCAAATACATGGCCCAGAACCAAAAGTCTGCATCCTCTGTCGAGTGTCCTCCGGATAGACCCACCCTTGAGATCAGCCTCTAAAAGACGCCTGTGTCCTTGTAGAAGCTCACATGAGGAACAGTGCACGCGTGTGTGCCCTGTGTTGGAAGGATGCTCTGTACCAACACGCACGGGGCGGGGCGGGGGGGGCACGCCAGCATCACATTAGCCAGTCTGACTACTTTCTCTCTCCTTTGTGCCTTCTCCTAATTCCTCAAACTCCCCAATTCCTAACGCCCTGCCCCTTCCCTCTCTGCATCACCCTCCCCTCAGAATTTCTCCGGAAAGGCCCCACACGGGCGTCGGTGTTAGAAACCAGCTCCAGCTCGGATATTAGCCCAGTTAGCCCCAGACGCTGGTTTACATAGGATGAACAATGGGAACACCGGTTGTATTTATTCTGCTTCCAATAACATCCACGATGGGTGGCTAGAAGCCCTGTTCAAGGCCCCAGGCCCACAGATGTGCACAGAGCCCACATCTGCTCGCAGACACACACTGATGCTCCGAGGCCTCCCAAGCGTGGGGTCTAGCCAACAGTCTTTTGGACTTTGCCAAAAATTTGCCTTTCAGAGCAAATAAAAGTCACCCAGTAACATCCCTGGTTTCCTGTAATGTGTGAAAACCATTCCCCTGCTTTCGATGACAGGCACCTGTTGCTTCCAGTCCTTGAAAGCAGCTTGGCGTCGGCAGTGGCCCCACGGTGACACGGTGCCAGAGCCGCACGCCTCCCAGCTGCTTCCTACCAGCAGCAAGCACTAGAAAGTGCAGACAAACAAATGCGGAGACGCGATCCGAGGTCTGCAACAGGGCAGGTCGGGAGGCCTTAGCCGCCCCGGGCTCCAGCCAAGCATCCCCCTCACAGGAAAGGTTACGTGGGTCTCCTGGATGGGAAACCGGGCGGAAGGCAGAGTCTGGGCCCCTCTCGGGCGCGCTCCCCGTTCAGCCTCACCCCAGAGCTCAAGGCCCACTTTCCCTCGGGTCCCTCACAGCAGCCAGTCCTCCAGTTCTGTGAGGCATTTACAAGAACGTAGGGAAGTAAAGCATTCTCACGGAGGTGTGAATGATCCACGAGTATCTGATTCCAGGTCCACTGGCGTCTTAAAAAGAATCTCAGTCACCCCAGGTAGGAGTCTCTAATGACGGGCTTTCTTTAGAGTTCCTTGTGTGGAGAGGGGAACTCTCTGCAGAGGACACCCCTTCTCCTGACGTGGGAATGGCCTGTGGGCATCGGACACCCAGCACCACAGGACCGACCAGGCAAGCCTGCGCTGCTGGAGGGGATCTGCTGAGCCTCTCCGCAGCTGGCACTGGCTGTGGATATCCATTCCCATCACTGGGGACTTGGGACTAAGACATCAGTCTAAAGGGAGGAGGCAAACACGGACTCGCTCCCCCATGGTCTTCCGCACCCCGAAACCGTGATGTACCCTGTGCTTCCCCATGCTGTCTCCTGCAGGTGGGTCTCCATACCCGGGCGTGCAAATGGATGAGGACTTCTGCAGCCGCCTGAAGGAAGGCATGAGGATGAGGGCCCCTGAATACGCAACTCCTGAAATGTGAGTCCCCAACTTCCTCCCTTCCCCGCCCGACCTCGGTCTTCCCACCAGCACACCTCCAAAAGGGGAACGTCCTGCCGATGATGTTCAGCCCCTCTTGGGCCCAGCTGTGCTGGGACTATTTTCTGGAAGTGGGACACATTATCCCTGACCCATGCCTCCCTATTTCCCCTCTTGAGCACGGACATGCTTTTCAAGGCCATTAGCTGGAACTGAAGTTAGAAATTGAGCTTCTAGGTATGAATGCCAGCACACTGAACAGACCACCCAGGCACTGAATGCAAGACCTTGTCCTCCTTCACAAAGTGGGAGCCAAATGAGCTAAGCAGCCGCAGGGATGAAGGGCTAAAAGCCACTATGGACCAGCCAGTCCTCCATTCACGCTACAGACCCGTGAGGGGGGTTCATGTGGAATTCAGGGGAAGAGGTGTAGGAGAGGAAAAGGGGCATCTCCCGAAGGAAGTAGTAATCCTACTCCCCAGAAGGCTCCATGGGCATTAAGACTTCTCGAGACTCATTTTGGGAATTGGCAGCTGTGTGGAGCTTTTTCTTGAGGTGGATCCCTGCTGAGGATCCTAGGACTCTAGGCTCCACGGGGAGGCGTCCTCCATCGTGTCAATGCTTGCTGGCCTCCCTCAGACACTCTGTTTCCCTGAAGCTTTGTGGAGGTTTTGAACTTCGAGGCCTAAGCAGGAATGTGATGACACTTGCAGTTCTGTGGAGCTGCTGACGAGGACTCGGACCTCCCCACGGCGGCACCACCTTTCCTGAACTGGCAGGCGGCCCTCCCTGTGCTACCCACACAATGGGGTCTTGTCAGAAGCCCTGGGATGGCCTTTGGGGAGGAGTCAGAGGGAATGAAGGAAGTATGGGCTTGGCCAACGTGCAAGGTTGCTGTCTTTTTCCTTCACCATCTGGAGATGAAGCTAGGTCAGAGCCCGGACGGGGGTGGGAGACTCGGGCCCGTGAAGGCAGCACTGGGGAAGAGCAGGAGTGCAGAAAGGAGCTAGGGGCACCTGTTCTTGTCGGGCCTGTGTGGGGACTGGTCAGGGAAGTCCGGAGACCTTGAGGCAGGGCTCCTTTCGGAGAGCTGGGAACGGAGCTAGAGTAGCCCCCAGGATGACATTTGGGCTGTGGAGTGTGGAAGGCATTGAGAGTTTTAATCGCTTGCTTCTTTTTGCTTGGTGGAGAGGGGCGACAGCTGGGAGATCTGGTGTAAAAGGAGATTACTTCGCACTTCACGGTTTTCTAAGTGTTTCCCCCCAACAATTTCAGCTAAAGCTCGAGGGGCGGGCAGACAGATGTTATAATTCGAATGTGAGGAGTAATGAAACTAATCCTCTCAAAAGTGAAGTGATGTGTCCTCCGTCAACTAAGTAGCAGAGGAGACGTTTAGAAGCCTGTCTTTTGGACTGATTTCCTTAGATCACAGGGCTGTTAAATTATAAATACACCCACATTCCTAATATGTCCACTCATGCTTTGAATATTTCTTCCACTTTTCATATACTCTGACAATCACGGGGCACCTGGGTGGCTCAGATGGTTAAGCGTCTGCCTTCGGCTCAGGTCATGATCCCAGGGTCCTGGGATCGAGCCCCGCATCAGGCTCCCTGCTCAGCGAGGAGTCTGCTTCTCCCTCTGCCCTTCAGCTCCTGTTCGCTCTCTGTCTCTCTCTCAAGTAAATCAATCAAGCAATCAATCAATCTTAAAAAAAATCTGATAATCACAAGACTAGTTCTCAACTACTAACCATAATAATTGCAGTCATTACTAAGTAACGCTTAATATTTATTAACTAAACAGTTATTTAGTGCTTAAGTGCCAGGTACTGTTTTAAGTGCCTTTTAACCCATACTAACTTACCTAGTGCTCATCACAACCCTATAAAGTAGGTACAATTATTAACGCCATTTTACAGGTGAGAAAACCGAGGCACAGAACATCTAAGCGATCTGCGACACTGCTAATAAGTTTGTCTGAGCCCAGAGTCCACAACACCAGGCCGCATACCTGCAGGGTCTGTTCTAGTCCAAAAGGAGCTAGATTCTAGTCCAAAAGGACGCTAGATTCTAGTCCAAAAGGACGCTAGATTCTAGTCCAAAAGGACGCTAGAGGTACAAAGTCATATCAGCTTTGGACTGAAAACCCCCTTGGACTTTATCAAAGCTTCAAGTCTTCACATTAACCACTCCCAGGAAACCCTTGTATCCCATGCAGCCTGTAGACAGAAGGATGGTTCCTCAATGCTGGGGAGTTCTAGAAATGGTGAAAAGCAGCGGCTTTGTGAAATGTTTGTTCAGGAGCCTGGAATCCAAATGTTCAGCCATTCTCAAGCATTCGAGAGCTGGTGGAGAATTGCCTTCTTGTTTGCTCCACAGCGGGAAGGCCTGGGTGGAGGACAAAGTGCAGCTCTCGGAACTGGCCTCTGTGACCTGAACTTGGCCTAAAGGGGCATGCACTTGGCGGCTTGGGTGATAGCTTGAGAAGGAAGCCCTTCCCACAGCTGGTTTCAAGGAGGGTTGTTGGGGTGGGTGCGGCTGGTGTCTCTTTACTGTGTTCAACCTGTTTACTTAGTGATGTAAACTGTTCAACCCTGAGTGGCTGGTTCCTCGCCCAGGGCCTGTTTAATCAGATGTCTTTCAATAAGGAAATAAGCAATGAATGTTTTGATTTTTTTTTTTTCTTTTCCTTTGGTGTTTGCTGAGATGATTTTGCATTGGATTTTAGGCAAGAGGAATGGAAACTAGAAATCGGAAACCAAGAATCAAAATAAAACAGCAAGTAGTTGTAGGTGGTCCCTTTTGCTAGTTTGGGCAGAGAGAAGCCAGGGTGAGTCCTGCTCACAGCGGCTTTTGGCTCAGCAGGGAAAGGGTGCTGGCTGAGAGAAGCCGGGGCCCCCAACAGGACCACCCTGCCTTTTTTGCCTGGTTCAAGCCAGGCTACCTTTTATACATTATCAGCATAGATACATTGAATGTCCTTCCAACAGCCTCCAAGACTGCTCATTGCTAGAGCTGCCTTGGATGAGCAGGCCTCAGGGTGGTAGGATGGAAGCGGGCCAGCCTTCATCACATCACAGCCAGCGCATCGGGGGTGTGGGACCACGGGCTTCGTCCAGTGACCTCCTGTCTCCTCGGTAAACATTTTTGCACCCAGCTCAAAAAATTAGTAAAACGTGTAAGCTTCAAGTGAGCGCCACGTAGGATTGTGCAGACTGCGTTAGGCCACTTCAGACCTCTGGCCACTAGCAAGCTGGGCCAGGCTGCCTGACCGGAGCGAGTGCCTGGAGCCCTCGCTCTGAGGCTGGCGGCCAGGGACAGTCAGGGACGTGGGCCCTGCAGCCCCTGTCCTAGGTCTCCAAGACAGCGGGGACAATGGCCCCAAGCTGGAGAGCCCGTGCTCCTCTCCTCACTCCGAGTTTCCTGTGTGTCTGCGCATTGAGCCTCGGTAGGGTGGTCCTTGACATTGGCCTTCACAGCTCTTGGGACCCGTTGAGGCCCACCACACCCCCTGGGAGTTAAGTAAAATAGGTACAGTAGAGGAGATACACAGGCGGGAGGGAACCAGAATCGTCTTCTGAGAAAAGCCTTGATCCATCAGTCTGGACAAAGTCAGGAGAATCTGTGATTCAGACAAGTGATCTTTATGAGCTCCAGTCCCTTAATCAAAGACTTAGGATATGTGCTCACTGGGTACTCAGAAAGTAGAACCTCAACTTCACCATCCAACTATTCGGGGAGCTTGCTTTTGAAGACCAGTACCCACGGAGGGGGTCTGAAGACCACATGGGGCCACCCCTCCCCTGGGGACCAGAGGAGACACACCCCCGACCACAGTGTCTTGCCTCTCAGAATTGTTTTTTCTGAGTGGTACTTTTGCTCTTCAGGCTTTGGTTGAAAGACAAGGTACAAGACAGTCCCATGAAGTCATTATTTCCTAGATGGAAATTACACTGTTGAGAGGCGTCTAGGACAGCTTCCTTTTGGATTTCAGTTCTAGGAATAGCCGTGCTTCTTCCAAGTAACTGGTCTGTTTTTAACTTTTGCCTTATGTGCATCACATAATTGATTATCCCTTCTTTTCACCAGCTGCCTGGGAGCTTAGAGCCCTGCCTCCATCCAACCACTCAGAGTCAGGATGCACATTTTGCAGATTAGCTTTGCCTGTGCTTTTGCCTTTTTTTATTTTCCCTTCCCCCGATATGCTTTTCTCTTTTCATAACCTTCCTATATTCCTGCTGTCTCTGTTGGTCACCTCATCTGTCCTTTGAAACAAATAGGGAGATCCTTCAGAGACACTGGGAGCAGCTGGGGCAGACTGAAAGCACGGGTCTAAGAAGTGGCAGGGGGGCGGCGGGGTTCTCAGGCTTTTCTCAGGCCTGGGTTAGGAACACCCAGGTCCCAGCACTACAAGTAATGCCTGCAATGTGGCTTAGGACTTGATGGAAGGAGCCTTGCTATCTCTTCCCAGAGACCAGCCTGACTTCCTTATCAAATAATGGAGTACTTGTATGGCAGGCCCTGAGCTAGGTGAGGGGCACGGAGATGTGGTCCCTGCCCACATGGCGCTAACAGCCAGGTTCTGATCCAGTTCCAAATTCTGAGGCCATTCAGACTTTGCTCCTACTTGGTCAGAGTCCTTCTCTAGTCCAGATGATCTTCTGAGAGAAGAGATTGCTTACACTAAACATCTCTTGAGAACAAAGAGCCCAAGGAGAGTAAATCCGTAAGCCAGTGTGTGTACAGACCCCTGGCGTGTGTTCTTTGGGCGGGGGGGGGGGGGGGGGCAGGGTTTGGGGGGAGGGGGCAGGCAGAGACCTGCATCCCCTCATCCCCTCAGACAGGATCAAGAGAAGAGCCCAAAACCTTTCCATCTCCAAGGTCAGAGGAGAAGAATCGTAGAGGAAGCCTGTTGACATTTAAGGATGAGATTAAGACAAACGTTTTCATACCCAGAAGCCCAGCCTGTACCTAGTGCCTTGAGAGGGGAGGGAGGCCAGTTTGTAATGGCGGCTTTGAAATGCTGGGGCTGGCAGAGGGAGAGGGCGTCAGCCACATGCAGGAAACCTGCACGCAGCCCAAGGAACAACCCACACGCTACACAAACGCTCACCTTTTGGAAGGGACCGGAGTCCTGTACACAATGCTTTCTCTACCCTGCTGAGCTCAATCATGGAACCGTGAGGCCCTGGACATACCACATGCTTCTTAAGAAGCCTGAGTCGATTTTTTTTTTTTTTACAGCCTGAGAATATAACTACTACAAACAATTCACCCGTGGATATTTGTGTCTATGAGACCTTTTACCTTTAAGGGACATTGCCCTGCTTTTGACAGTGAGGGGAGGAGCTCTAAACTGCATACCTAAGTGCAAGTCAACAGCGGGGCTTCCTTTTCCAGGAGCCCTGCTTTATTCAAGAAGAGCTCCATCACTTTGCTGATGCATGTGGGGCAATTTACACAATTACCACTGGTCTCCAGCTAGTTCTGTTGTGCTTTCACCCAACAGCTATCAGATCATGTTGCACTGCTGGCACAAAGACCCAAAAGAAAGGCCAAGATTTGCAGAACTTGTGGAAAAACTAGGCGACTTGCTTCAAGCAAATGTACAACAGGTAAAACTGAATTTATCTAGGATATCGGAAGACCCAAATGCCTTTGAATATAACTCAAGGGGGTGTTTTATTTGTTTTAAGAGCTATTAATAGCAGAGATTAGCAGTTAAACGTGTGTGTGTGTGCACACGTGCACAGTGCATATGCATAATTATCTTCCCAAAACACAACAAAGATTGTGGAAATGACACAGTTGAAGCTGACATGTTTCACAGACATGGGTTAAAATAGAAATTTGTACAATTAGAGCTCTATCTTTGGTATTTTAGGACGGTAAAGACTATATCCCACTAAATGCCATACTGACAGGAAATAGTGGGTTTACATATTCATCTCCTGCCTTCTCTGATGACTTCTTCAAGGAAGATACTTCAGCTCCAAAGTTTAACTCAGGAAGTTCTGATAATGTCAGGTAAGATTTCTTTCTTTCCCTAGGCTTGTATTATAAAATTTTCAAACAGTAAAAAAAATGTCTACCTCCTAAATTCAACCATAGTTAACATTTTGCCGTATTTTGTCTCTATTGTATACACTCTATGTGTATTTTTTTTTTCTTTTTGCTGAACCAATTGAAAGAGAGCTTAAGGCATTATAACATTCTACCCCTAAATCTTGTAAGAAGGTCGTTCTGTGTTACCACATCAAAATTATCACACCAAAGAAATTGATAGTTCCTTAATATTATTAAATATTCACCTTTCCATAAGTTCTCCAAATGTCTTTTATACCTTAAGAAAAAACAAAAGACAGGGCGCCTGGGTGGCTCAGATGGTTAAGCGTCTGCCTTCGGCTCAGGTCATGATCCCAGGGTCCTGGGATGGAGTCCCGCATCAGGCTCCCTGCTCGGCGGGAAGCCTGCTTCTCCCTCTGCCTCTGCCTCTGCCTCTCTCTCTCTCATGAATAAGTAAATAAAATCTTTAAAAAAAGAAAAAAAAGAAAAAACAAAAGACAAACACAGGATCCAATCAAGAATAACACATTGCATTTTCTTTTATTCTAAGATACTCCTACATCTTTTTTCCCCCCAATACCTTTTCTTTTCGTAAGGCCTTAGATAAAATAAACTTTTTTTTTTCTTACTTGACACACTAACCTCTGTCTCATCACTGCAGAAGAAGTTGGAGAAGGGATAAGGGGAAAAAATATTGACTGAGTGCCTCTACTGGGTGCTAGTGGGGTGGGAATCGGCTCTTGAGTACTAATGGTTACATGTTTATCACACATGTTCAGCACTAACAGTTATACATGTATCAACACGTCATTCCTAGTGGTTATACATGCATCCCACATAAGTCCTGACAGTTACATATGGATGTTCATCACTGCTAATGGTCCATGTGTATCATACACACTCGGTACTAATGGGCACACAGACATGCGCTGTGTGTAGTCTGGCCCTGTGTAGGCTCTTTGTGGACATCAATTCCTTTAATGCTCAAAACAATACTATACAGTAGGTATTATTATTCCTGTTCCACAAATGGGGACATTAGGCTCCATGGGAGATAGCTTGCCAAAAATGGTGTGTCTAGAAAGTGGCAGATTGGAGTTTGTAACCTAGGTATTTTGATACTCCCTCCATGCCATTAGAATGATTTTTAGGATCTTTAGACTATCCTGTGGGCCTTCTAGCATCTTTATCTGCAGAAGGCACAACCCTAGAGCTTTGGCCTCAGTTTGGCCAGGGGAGGCATGGCTAAGGGTTGGGACAGTCTGAGAAGACTGACAGCCTTCTCTGACAGGCCTAGAAGTCCAGTGGCCAGCCCAGATTTGGGTCATGGGCTATAGGTCAGTGGCACTGCTCACAGTTCACAACCAGCCCAGGAGGCTGAAACAGATGAATCACCCCCATTTTTTTTTTAAGCTAAGAAAAGTAGCTGGGATTGGACACATTAGCAGTATCTGATTGTATCTCTGATACATGATACATGTATCAACACACCACTGAGTCACCTTTTTTTTTTTTTTAAGAAAACTAGCTGGGATTCACCCATTTGAATGAATCACCTTTTCTTTTTTTTTTTAAGGAAAAAAAATCACCGAATTTTTTAAGATTAAAAAAATCACCCATTGAATCACCCTCCCCCCCCCCCCTTTTTTTTTAAAGAAAACTAGCTGGGATTGAACACATTAGCAATATCTGATTGTATCAGAGATGGGGGAGGGAAATTGTCAGTTTTGGGGCCTTTACAGGATGCTGCTGAGCCTTAGGCCAATAAAAAGCTTATCTAAGAAATTGGGCCTTGCAAGTGATGATAGGGTTTCAGACTGAGAAACTCAGTCTGTAGGTGAACTTGCCTTAGGAGGAACCATATGGTGGAGATCTCTGCCAGCCTTCCTAATGGATCATCAACAATAGGTCAGTAGGTAGTTAAAGGGAAAACACAAAACTACTACCCATTTCTCCCAATCTGGAATCCAAGAACAGAATATACAGGACTAGCCATTAAATCATGTGTGACCTTGCGAGGTCCTTTCCTTGGTCTCCTCGCATCCTTTGAGAAGTAGGCAGCTATACATTATCAAGTCATATCCCTTCTCTGGGCATCATTTCTCTCCTTTGTAAGGGAGGGTGTTTAGACCACATGAGGATTCAGGTTTCTTCTAGGCCTGACATTTCTCCAATTCCACAAGGGACTAGAAGCCCAACCACTGAGGAGTCCCTCAAGGGTCCCTCTGGGGTTTTGCTCAAAACTATGCAGTGTGGATGAACAACCATGGGAGGATCCTTAGGGGGAACACAGCAAGAGACCTTCAGCCTCAGGAGCCAGGGATTCCTTTGGTACTTTTGTTCACCTCAGCTGGGATACAGTGCCCACAGTCTCCCAACTAATAAAAGCTGGATTCATTTTCCTGTCTTGATTATTCTTTCTGCTTCTTCATCAGATACGTAAATGCTTTCAATTTCATGAGTCTGGAGAGAATCAAAACCTTTGAAGAACTTTCACCAAACACCACCTCTATCTTTGATGTAAGTAATGGAATTCACTTACTCAAGGCACCCTGGCAGGACCCTTTGCCGGACTCTATCCAAATACAAACTCCAGTAGTCTGGTGGCTCTCAGTCCATGGGGGTCAGTAATTAGTGGCTGAAATGACAATTTCGGGGGACTGACAACAAGACTTAGCTATACAGAGCTAATAGGTAATTCTGAAGTTTGACAATGACCTGGAATTCACTCCAGGGCCCACATCTTCACCTGGTCATAGTTTAGTCCCTTAGGAAACTTCATTGTGTGTTTCTAAGCTTCTTGGCTATCAATGATGGAATCCTGCTTCCAGATTAATGGAGGAACTCAAAGCTGTGAGTGGCTGGGTCTTCATGATATAACAGAAAGCTCTCCCTTAAGAATAGCCTTGAGGGGGTGCCTGGGTGGCTCAGTTGTTAAGCGTCTGCCTTCAGCTCAGGTCATGGTCCCGGGGTCCTGGGATCAAGCCCTGCATTGGGCTCCCTGCTCGGCGGGAAGCCTACTTCTCCCTCTCCCACTCCCCCTGCTTGTGTTCCCTCTTTTGCTATGTATCTGTCAAATAAATAAATAAAATCTTTAAAAAAAAAAAAAAAAAGAATAGCCTTGAGGTCCTGAGAGAAGTCTACCCAGGCCTTATGCTCCTTCCCACTGAGATTATAGAAGCTGAACAGCCATGGTCCTACCCAGCCACACTGGGAGAAGCAATCCAGTACAGCCCAGCAAACACAAGGCCTTACCCAGCTGTCTCTTTGAAGCTCTGGGACATGAGGTTGAGAGAGTAAGGGGAGGAGGGGGAGGGCTGGGCAAGAGTGCCCTTCTGCTAGCTAGCCCCTGACAGAGTGTGATCTCCAGGTAAGCACCGTGGTCACTAAGCGGGCTAGAAATGCCAAATCTCAGGACCTGTCCATACTCACTGAGTCAGACTTTGCCCTGTCACAAGGCCCCCAGGGGACTGACGTGCACAGTAAAGTTTGAGGAGCACTGGTAATGCTCAGATCCCATAAAAGGGCCGGAAAACCAACCACAGTGTGAAGGTGATGACCACAAACACTGTGACTTGATACCCAGCACAGTCATCATTTAAAAAGCACCAAAAGCTTTTCAAACACACTAAAGAGGAAAAGATGACTGG
This sequence comes from Halichoerus grypus, assembly GCF_964656455.1. Taxonomy (NCBI): domain Eukaryota; kingdom Metazoa; phylum Chordata; class Mammalia; order Carnivora; family Phocidae; genus Halichoerus; species Halichoerus grypus. Next base: position 72,335,744 of record NC_135715.1, read on the forward strand.
AACACTTAAAAGCATTACAACTAAGCCACAGAATACCAAAGTAAAATAGCTGGAAATTTTGTTTTGCTTAGTAAGCTGGTTTTAAGTCCTAGGAAGTGATACTGAGCAAAACATGGAAGATTTCTGTCCACCTTAACCCTCCCCAGCCCGATACAGTGGGGCTGCAACAGCTTCTTTGCTCGCTTAGGTTTGCTTACTGATGAGTAAGGACATGAACACAGCCCCATCAGAGACTCAAAGGGCAGAGGAACAAAGTGTGGAATCCACACACTGGGAAGGCTGTATTAACAGAGTAAGGAGGAGCCTGCATGAAACTCCATGCTAAAGCTGAACCAAGGAGAAGATGGAATTGTTGCAAACCATGACCATGGAGGGCCTGAGAATTCCATAGGATCCACAAGAAAGAAAATTCAACCAGGTCTTTATAATTTCTTGAAATCTTTGCATCTTATGTGTGGCCCCCAAATACTCACAGATAGCAGTCATCTGCCAAAATTAGTTTTAGTAGATGTATGCAATCATTTGCATAAAAGTTTACTATAAAAAAATGCTCACCTGTTACCTGCAGCTTCCCCTTTTGTTTAAAAGGTATTTTTTTCACCTTCAGGAAGAAGGACCTCAAAGTCACAGGGAATAATAGACATTTTTTGCAACGGACAAAATTTAGGTTTGCCCATGTGGAGAACATGCTTGGTCTTAATAGGCAGGTGAGGACAGAGCTTGGAGTGACTTCGGATGTGCATCCCAGTATCATGCCCCAGACTCGTGGACCCGTCTGGGTCAGGCAAGAAGTATAACCTGTTTCCTTCCTCCCACCAGGATTACCAGGTGGACAGTAGCACTCTGCTGGCCTCCCCCTTGCTGAAGCGCTTCACCTGGGCTGAGAGCAAACCCAAGGCCTCCGTGAAGATTGAGTAAGGAAGCTGGGGGTCTTTTCTCTGATCAACTGATTGAGGGATGTGAAGGAAGATGCTGGGGAAAACTCAGTGGGGACAGTTGAGGGCCACTTGGCCTCCTGAACTACAATGTTCAGGCTTTGCAGAAAAGCACTTTTTGTCCTCAGAAGGGCAAGAAGGAGGGTATAAAAATCAGAGATGAGCACCAAGTGCTGAGAAGGAAGCCTGGGATTTGAGAAGTAGAAACATGCAGAAAATTCTAGCAGGGACAGGCAGTCCAAACACATGAAGCACAGAGCCTCAGCTGGACGGAGCCTGATATGCCCAAGTGTGAGCAGTGCAAAAGTCAGATGGAGACACGCTTATGGGGGCAGGGAGGGCAGCTCGCCCGTGATCATACCCTGGGCTTGCCAGCATTTGTACGGGAAGGCGCACGGTCCTGTTTTCCCGTCCTAAGATGTGCCATCCCGAGAAGCCAACCCTTCCAAGAGAAGGCTTGTGTCCTGTTGGCTCCTGGCACTCCTCCCTCCCTACAGTGGCCATTGGCAAGTGCTGTTGGAATAACCTAGGCCCCAGCGTTTTTCTCCACTGGCCCTGCTAGCACTTCAGCTTCTCTGTGCTGGTCTCTGCCTGGGGACCGTGCTGGGCAGGCGAAGGCTGGGCCGATCTATCAGGCATTCCCACCTTTCCTGATTCAAATGCCTGCCCGTCTCACCCAAAGGCAGAACATGCTCCTCTTTCCTCTAAATCAGGGGTCAGCGACTTTTTCTTCAAGAGCCACATAGAAAACAACTATTCGGGGCGCCTGGGGGGCTCAGTCAGTTAAGCGTCTGCCTTTGGCTCAGGTCATGGTCCCAGGGTCCTGGGATCGAGCCCCGTGTCAGGCTCCCTGCTCAGCAGAGAGTCTCCTGCTCCTTCTGCTCATTCTCTCTCTCTCTAATAAATAAAATCTTTAAAAACAAAACAAAACAACTACTCAACTCTGCCACTGTAGGATAAAAGCGGCCATCACCAATATATAAACAAGGAGGTGGGGCTGTGTTCCAGTAAATTTTACAGAAACAGACGGCTGTGGCCAATGAGCACGGGAAAAGATGCTTAAGGTCGTTAGTCATCAGGGAAACACAAATCAAAACCAGGACGACATACCACTTCGCACCCACTAGGATGGCTAGAACCAAAAAGTTAGCATTGACAAGGAGGTGGAGAAATCCTAAGCCTGTGTGTTGCTGTAGGAATGTAAAATGGCACGGTCACTTTGGGAAACAGGATAGCAGTTCTTCAAAAGGTTAAGTAGCGTTACTCTAAAACCCAGCAATTCCACTCCTTCGGTACATACCCAACAGAACAAAAACTGATGTCCACACAAAAGCTTATTCATGAATGTTCATAGCAGCGTCGTTAATAATAACCCCAAAACAAGCCAACGGTCCTTCAGTTGATGAGTTGATAAAATGCAGTATACCCATACAATCAAATATTATTTGCCAATAAAAAAGTACGAAGTACTGATATATGCTACAACATGGACAAACCATGAAAACATTCTTAAGTGAACGAAGCCAGTCACAACAGACTACGTAGCATATGATTCCATTTACGTGAAATGCCAGGAATAGGCCACTCTATATATTTATTCTATAAATAAGTCGGTCGGTGGTTGTCTAGGGCTGGGGGTGGGACGTGTGGGGGAGAAGGGTAACTGGCTATACTAATGGGTATGGGTTTTGCGGAGTGAGGAAAATGTCCTAAAATTGATTGTGTTGATGGTTGCACCATCTGCGAATATACTAAAAACCATTCAGCTGGACACCTTAAACAGGTGAACGTATCTCAATAAAAATGGAGGGAAAAAAAAAAAAAAGAACGAAACCAAGCAGGTTTTCAGCCCATAGGCTGTGCTTTGCTGACCTTGATCTGAGTCCAAAGGTGGGCCCAAATGCCTCTAAGTGATAGAGTGAGCACACTTTAACAACCACGAGTAAGTCTGAAGGGGAGGCACACTGCCAGGCAAACATCTTCATACTTGTTTCCTTTTAACATGAGCACCATGATGGTACCAGAGCTGAGTCCCCTCAGAGGGTAGAGGATTAGGGGACCCTCACAAAGAAGACGTGTATAAGGGAGGAAAGAAAGTAGGCTACCAACAACCTTTTGCTTCCTATTTTGGAACACTTAATCTAGATCTCTGTGAAGGAAAGCCATAATCTCGCCCTCGACTCTGAGATTAAAAATATAGAAAACGCTTGACGTGTTAGTCCATGAGCCAATCGAAGTAATATGGTAGCACATGAGGTTTTCTCGTTCTCATCCCAGCTATGAAGAAACAAACAAATATGAAAGGACAAGAGAAGCTTTTCTTTCCTGTGTATCTGTCTCAGGCTGGATGTAACATATAGAACCAGAAACAAGTTTCTTCTCCTTTGAGCCATAACAAGTTTTCTAGAACACAAACATGATAGGGAAACAACTGTAACTGACCTGTTTGTCTGAAGCTCTATTCGTTTCTTGAGGCTGTTGTAACACATCCCTACAAAGTTAGTGGCTTAAACCAAGAGATTTATTCTCTTGTAGTTCTGGAGGCCAGCAGTCCAAAATCAAGGTGTTGGCAGAGCCGCAATCCCTCTGGAGGCTCTGGGGGAGAATCCATTCGTCACCCTTCCCGGCTCCCGGGGTCTCTGGGCCTTCCTTGGCTTGTGGCCGTGTCTCCCTGCTCCACCTTCAACCACCGCCTCCTGTGTGTGGCTGTGAAGCTCCATCTGCCTCTCTTATAAGGATACGTGTGATTGTATTTAGGGCCCACCTGGGCAATTCAGGCTAAGCTCCTCCTCTGAAGATCCTTAGCTTGATCACCTGGCTTGCCACATGAGGCAATATTCAGTCTTTTGCCGAAGTGCTATTTGCAGGTTCCAGGGATTTGAGATCAATGTATTTTGGAGGCGGGAGCGGTTTTCAGCCTACCCCAGTCGCTAACCGGCCCAAGAGCAGGGGAGGGCCATACCCATCTTGGAGTTATTTTCCACCCGGCGTTATGGATTTGCAGTATCTATTCATACCCAGTCCACGCCCCGGCCAGAGAAGGCATCTTTCTGCCTGGTGCCACCGGGCCGGTAGCAGAGAAGCAGCGTGAGGCTCAGAACAAAGGGCCTATGAGCTGAGATTGAGATGGGATTCAATAACCATCAACTCTAGAACAGTTAGAGCAAAGGCCTAACAGGAAAGAGTGGACGTGTTTGTTTTCAAGAAATCGATTTTGTGTATATGATTTTTTTTTTTTCTTTTCTCTCTTTAGCTTGAGAGTAACCAGTAAAAGTAAGGAGTCGGGGCTTTCTGACCTCACGCGGCCTGCTTTCTGCCATTCCGGGTGTGGGCACATCAACAGAGGCAGGCGCAGATTTACGTATGACAACTCAGAGCTGGAAAAGAAGATTTCGTGCTGCTCTCCTCCCCCAGACTACAACTCGGTGGTCTTATACTCCACCCCACCTGTCTAAAGTTTGACACATCACCTTCTTTCTAGAACCACACAAGTATTTATGCCCCCTGAAAACTAGCTGCTTTTGCCAGTATGACACATATATAAATGTACACCTTTACCTTTCCACAGGAGCAAGCTGCCTTTTGTGATTTTTAATAGTGCTTTTTTTTTTTTCTTTTTGACTAACAAGAATGTAACCCCAGATAGAGTAATAGTGACAAGTGAAAAACACCACTGGTAAATCCTCACATTATTCAGTGTGTTAGAGAAACCCTTTCTAAGCCCAATGACTTACCTGCTCCTACCCCTGAGACCACAGGGCATTTGATGATTCAGGAGACACACTGACCCCGCCGTGCAGTGTGGACTCCATGGGGCCAGCCACCGGCGCCCGGGAACCAGGAGGCAACCAGCCCTAAGCCGGCCTGTGCAATGTCTCTGGGGTCCTCTAGCAGATGTGACATGGAAGGAGGAGAAGGAAAGAAGGGAGAAAGGTAGCAGAGAGCAAACAGGACGGAGCACTGGAGAGAAGAATTTGTGCTGTCCCATATGGGAAGGGAGTAGGAGAAGCCATGACAATGCTTCCAAACCCTGACCGAACCTGGTCCACATGGAAAACCCAGCCAGGGAGCAGATAGGACAGAAGGATGAGGGGACATTTTCTGGATTCCGGCAGGCAAGAAAAGGACAGACATATTTTTTTGGAACTACAAAACAAATTTTTAAAATCTTAGCTATGGGACTGGATCTATGCCCATTCCCATATATGGCACATTTTTAAATTTCTAGCACTGAGCTTGGTGCTCAAATCTGAGCCGAGACTGCAGGCCCCTCTAGCAAGATACACTGCAAACTCACCCTGAGCTAAGCTGGCTCCACGCCATGATGGCCTCACACTTAGCAGGCTGCTCAGAGTAAGCTAACTGGAATGAGTTTGGTCTGTTAGGGTTACCTGTTGGGCTTTAAGCCACATGTTCAAAAATATTGTCAGATTCTATTTTGAGTCTTAATGTATAATCAAAACACTTCAAGTTTTTTACATTAACCTGTTTTGTACAGTTAGTTATAAAAGGAAGCTCTGAGGAGGATGAAAATGAGTCTTGCGGAGGGTTTCATCTATGCCAAAACCAGGATAGATGGAGCAAAAACAGGATGAACAGGGTGAAAACCCCATCTCTATACCAACCAAACCAACTCACTGAAACAGTTGGGACCCAAAGGATAGGAAGTCAATCATGTTTCCTTTTCAATGGGGATTCTACTATCTCATGCTAGTCTACTGGAAAGATGTGGAAGAACGTTAACCAATGTTTATTAAGCACTTTATGCTCCTTGAGAAAAAAGGTGATATGTAATTTATGCAAGATACTTTTAGAATTGGGACTCAGGATATTAATGAGCCATCAAGAGGAGAAAAGCCTCTTTTCATCTGCTTTGGACCTTGCCATGGGTCTGAGGATGATGGAAATAGGGAGACAGGGTACACAAGGGTGCCGACTCTTCAGAGTCTACAGACTCTGGATCTCTCAACTGGCTCTGTTTGATGCTATGTATTTAGGATGTATGCACCTTCTAAAGCCAGTCAAGGCTGGACAGGCAACAGTGAATTGCTGCTTCTGGTAGTAGAGTATGCTTCCCTTTATGCACGTAACTTAACTCTAGAACCTGAGATACAAGGAATCTTTCCTTCCTTCTCTGTGTGTCACACTCTGGTTTCAAGGTTCTTAGTATAAAGAGATGGGACAGTCAGCACACCCCAAGGGGGGTGGCGGGTGCTCCAGTGGCGGTTCTGCTGGGGAAGCCCCTGGCCGGCAGAGAAGCGAGGCGGGCCTCTCCACCAAGGGCCCAGTGCAAACAAAGTCAGGCCAGGGCCAGAAGAGGGGATGAGCTTTGTTCCTCCTCTTCTTTGCACGCACAAAAGCACCTGGGACAGCTGGCGATGGTATCAATCAGGTAACCAGAAGGAGGTTGAATAGGGAAAATAAAAGAAGATGTCAATCAATTCTCTCGTGCTTTCAAATCAGTAAGGATCCAGCAATGAGTGAAAACAAAAACCTTAACTACCCGTACCACATCTTGATTTCAATAATCTAATTCTGTATTGTTCAGAGACCTTAGTAATGCCATCTTTCCAAAAGAAAAAAAAAAACATGTACTAGAACTGTGTTAATTCAGCTGCTTCAAAGACTCAGGTTTATAGCCTACACGAGTCCATCAGTCAACAATGGTTCCATCTAGAGTCTTAACACAAAGAAAAATGGAAGCTTGCAGGAATGAGTCTATCTAGTGGCAGAGTGCTTGCCACAGAATGGTTCATTTACCAGCCCTGAACATTTATTAAAAAGCACTGAAAATGAAAACACTAATTAACCGATGATATTATTAGAGCCATTTGTCATTTATGACAAAAACAGTTGGCACTAACAAGTAAAGCAGCATTTCCTTTCAGGATTTGTGAGGCTATGTATGTGTAACACTGTGGGTGGAACAGGACTGAAACCATACGCAAGTCTGTTATCTTGTTAGTCTAAGAAACGATGCTCAGACCTTAGTTTTAGCCCATGGAACAGATTTGTCCAAATCCTGAAAAATGTCACGTAGGTCTTCTAGCTGTGCCTTGTTTCCCAGCCTGTAAGAATGTCAAACCTGAAACAGATACTTGCCAGGCCCTTTTCATTCGTGAAAGGAGGAGCGCATCTTTGACTGACAGTGGTAGTAACTGTATGTGTATATACGTGTGTGTGTTTTGTGCGTAACTATTTAAGGAAACTGGAATTTTAAAGTTACTTTTATACATACCAAGAATATATGCTGCAGATATAAGTAAGACTTAATTTGGTCCTACATCTCTAGTCACTATGAATGTATTTTGTATGCTATCTTCATATAATAAAATTAACTTCCAAAAATATCTACATATTTTCTCCAATTTGCTTATACGTGAAAAAAGGGGTCCTGGGTTTCCTTGGGGGTGGAGGACTGGTGTTCTGAGGGATTTCATTATATACCAATTACGAAACACAGCACAAGAAAAATCAAGCAAGCACTCTGAAGAGAGGGGCGAAGAGCTTTCTGTCCATGCCACAAGATGGCTGCTGTAAAGCATCAGTAAATCAAAACCAAACTCATACAAGGCACATCGCCCAGAAAACTAAACACTAAAATGAACACAATCAGAAGTAAAATGTACAGACTGAGTGCAAGTGCTGGCTGCAAATGGAAGTGCCCTCAATTGAAAAAGAGGTGGGTTTTCCCAAACACTGTCAGCTAAGAAACAATTAACTTAATTACAGGATGTGTGTGTGCGTGTGTGTGTGTGTGTGTGTATTAGAGGTGGTGTGCAGGAAACCATACATAATTAGACAAAAGCCTAAGACACAAGAGCTTCCCTAAGAAAAGTACACCAGCCAAATATCTTTCATTTGTGTTTTGGTGGATTACATCCTAAAAAGAGAAATAATCCAGATCATCGCTAATAGACATAAGTGACCAACACATTGTTTTGGAAAGTGGTCATCTTCCTGAAAACACCATGAGGAAACTAGATGGAGACATGTTGTAAGGGAAACCAGGCCTACTCTCTTTGGGACAGAGGCAAGAAAGAGGAAAAGTGACTCATCTCAGTAAGTATGTGGTTAACTGAAGAGGGCACGAGGCAGTTTATCTTCATGAATCTGAAATCCTTTAAAAATATTGTTCATTTTCATAACATAAGAGTAAAGTCACTCATTGAAGCACATGATTTGAAGAATGCTCAAGGAATTGGTGTCACATCATAGTTTAGAAATTTTCTCATACTCTGGAAACTTATAAGGACATTTGGGAATTGTTGTGGTTTTTGTTTTGTTTTGTTTCTTTCTTCCAGCAGAAGGATGGCCCAGTAAGGTTTACTGGACTCCTCAGTGTTAAACATATTACCAGACTTTTGGGTTTCACAGGCCAGTAAATTTTATAAAAATATCCTGGATCCCAACACAGGGATGACTAGCCTTCTATTTTTTTGAACTAAGGATATTTTAAGGGAGAAAACAAAACAAAACAAAAACAATTAGATGCCACAAATGTTCTATTTCTTGGTCTGGGTGTGGTACCTAGGTGTGTTCACTTTGTGATAACTAACAGAGCTATCTACTTATTTGCAAACTTGTGTGTATGTGCGTGTTATTATTCAATAAAAGATTATTAAAAGAAAAAAAAACATTTAATATCACAACTTTTCAGAGAAGGCCCATTTAAAAAAGAGTAAGGGCTCAATCTCAGACAAAAATAGATTAACTTCATGGGCCAGCAACTATCCTAAGTGCTTTAGAGGAATAAACTCATTCAATTTTCAAAGCAACCCAATGTGACTGGTACCATTAGTTGTACCCACATCAAGGGAAAGATTTAAGTAATCAAGAGAACTTCAAAATCTCACCCTCACATCTACCCGCCTGCTGGCACCTGAACTCACACAAGTCAGCCCTCTCTTGTGGATGGCCAGTTCAAAACATGTCCTGACACAGCTGGGTGCCTTCCTATCCTCAGGGACACAGTTCCAGAAATTCAGCACTCCCTCACTGCCATCAACTGGTCCCTTTCCCACTAGATCAGACAAACATGCTATTCACTCTCCCACGTTACAAAACAAAAAAAAACTTCCATTCTTCCTTTCCCCTCGTTACCAATACATTTCTTTACTCCTCTTCACAGCAAAATTCCTTGAGGTGGTTAGTCTCTGTTTCCAATCCCTCCGAAGTACTCTTAAACCCGCTCAAACCTAGCTTTCTCTGTCACACTCATGGACACCGCTCTTGATAAGATTATCAGTTACCTGCAAATTGCTAAATCCAACGGCCAATTTTCAGTCTCAATCTTTCTTGACTCATCAACAACTTGACCCTTATTCCTGAAAATATCCATTTTAACCTTGATTCCAGGACGTCGCACATTTTTCTTCCTATTTCACGGGTCATTTCTGTCCCTCTAACTAGTTTTCTCGTCTCTGATATTTGAACATTGTTCCAGTTACCCTAGGGCTCTGCCCTTGGACTTTTTTCTCCTCTCCATCTATACTAACTCCCTTCATGATCTCAACCAATCTCAGGGCTTTAAATGACATCTATATAATGACTTGCAAATTACACATACAGACCAGATCTCTCCCCCAGACTTCAAACTCACATGCATATGTGTTAAATTGACATCTCTTGATGCGGTGGCAGACTGTATTTTCCAAAAATAATGGCAATAACATCTCCCATCCCACACCACCTTTGGCAACATGCCCTTGCCACTTCCCCATCAAATTCCTCTTCCCTAGAATTCGAGATGCCTTTGTGACTCAATTGTAATCAACAGACTGTGGCAGAAGTGACACTGCATGAGTCCGAGGCCAGGTCAGAAAAGATCATGCCCTTTCCACCCGAGTCTCCTGGTACACTCATGCTCCAGAAGCTCAAACTAGAGGGGCTCCTGGGTGGCTCAGTCATTAAGCGTCTGCCTTCGGCTCGGGTCATGATGCCAGGCTCCTGGGATCGAGCCCCCCATCAGGCTCCCTGCTCCGCGGGAGGCCTGCTTCTCCCTCTCCCACTCCCCCTGCTTGTGTTCCCTCTCTCGCTGCATCTGTCAAATAAATACATAAAATCTTAAAAAAGAAAAAAAAAGAAGAAACTCAAACTAGAGACCCAGTCGTCATGATTGGAGAAGCCTGAGCCACAGGGTGGGGTCACGTGTAGATGCTTCCACTGACGGTCCCCAGATGAGCCCAGCTTTTAAGTCACTCAGTCCCAGTATCAGACCAGATGATTTCAGCCCCCAGCCACTGGAATTTTCCCAGCAGAGGCCCCAAACATAATGGAATAGAGATAAGCCATCCCAGCTGTGCCCTGTCCCAAATTCCTAACCCACAGAATTCCTGAGAATAATAAAATGGTGTTTTATGCCATTAAGTTCGGAGTCATTCATTACAAAATAAGTAATCAGAACAAATGAGTACTGAACATCTGAAATGTAACAGGTCCCAGACCAAACTCCCATTTGTCTTTCCTCACTTCCCCATCCTGGCCCACCCTCCACAAAAACCTGTTTCTAAACAATCTCTTTCAATTCAGTAGAATCCTCCTTCCTGTCAGTATGAGGTCAAAATCTTAACAGTGATTTTGACTTCTTTTCTCACTCCATATCCAATAATCAGGACGTCCTTTTTGACTCTAATTTTAAAATATATTCAGAATCTAATCACTTCACGCCGCCTGTACTCTCACCTGTGTCCAAATCCCTCTCATCTTTTGCTCAAAATATTGCAAGAACTTCCTAACTAGTAACCAAAGAGATCCTTTTTAATTATCACGTTTTTCTTCCACTCAAAATCTTCCTGCAGCTTCTCTCTTCAATGGGAGTAAAAGCCAAAATGGTCCTAAAATGGTCTACAGAACACTACCCTCCTTCCCCATTACCTGACTTCACTTCTTTTATAGCCACACAGGCCCCTTTGCCATTCCTCATATACTCCTTGCACATCCGGACGTGGAATTCTTCTCCCTCAGATATCTGCATGGCCGGCTCCATTACCTCAAGTCCTTGCTTGAATATCACCTTCTCAGTGAGGGCTGGTACCCAGATCATCCCATTTGAAATTCTACCACCACCACCATATTCCCCACATCTCGAGTTGCAAGATGAAACACAGGGATAACCAAATTTGAATTTCACATAAACAAATTAATTTTTTTTTAAAGATTTTATTTATTTATTTGACACACAGAGAGAGGAATCACAAGCAGGCAGAGCGGCAGGGGGCGGCAGAGGGAGAAGCAGGCTCCCCGCTGAGCAAGGAGCCCGATGTGGGACTCAATCCCAGGACCCTGGGATCATGACCTGAGCCGAAGGCAGATGCTTAATGACTGAGCCACCCAGGCACCCCAACAAATTAATTTTTTAAGACAAGTATGTCCCATGCAATACCTGAGACATACTTATGCTAAAAAAGAAATTATCCATTGTTTATCTGAAATTCAAATTCAACTTTGTGTTCTCTATTTTTATTCTCTAAATATGGTAACTCCACCCACGTCCTTTATCCTACTTTACTTTCTTTCCATAGCCACTATTACCTCTTAATGTACTATGTACTTTGTCTTCTTCCCGCTAGAGTGGAAACTCTGTAAGAGCAGAAATATTTGTCTGTTGTGGTCAGAGTTGTTCTGTTGGTTCCTCTAGAGCAATGCCTGACATTTAATAGGCATTCAATAAATATTTCATGAATGAGTGAATCCCAATTCATTCAACTGTGGGTAAATGGTTTCTCAAGATCACAGAGCTCTAAGTGGTAGAGCCAGTTTTTGAACTCAGGTAGTCTTGTTCTGGCAAGCTGGTTTCTTAACCATCATAGAGACTGTTTTTAATAAATGTTAAGGACATGTGTTTTGAAAGTCTTTCTTCACTGTGGTGACTGGGTAGCGCAGTCAGTTAAGCATCCAACTCCTGGTTTCAGCTCAGGCTATGATCTCAGGCTCATGAGATCGAGCCCCGCGTCAGGCTCTGTGCTCAGTGCTCAGTGTGGAGTCTGCTTGGGATTCTCTCTCCCTCTCTATGCCCCTCCCATTCATGCTCTCTCTTTTTCTCTCTAAAAATAAAGAAGTCTTTTTTAAAATAAGTAAATCTTTCTTAACCACACCCCTTCCCCCACACTTACACAGAAGGATATTTTACAGATACACCTCTCATTGTGCAATTGCTGAAGGTGGACGGAAAACTACTGTCTTTGACCATTCAGAGCAAAGAAAAAAGTAATAAAGCCGTTGTGTATGTCCATTCACCAGAGTGTATGAGAGGTCACACTGGCCTAGCTTGAACAGTATTTTTAGTGTTTTCTCTTATGAAATTTAAATCTAAAAGATTTAAAACCCCCAAAACACCCTCTATTCTAGTGGACTAGTCTTCCCCACGAATCTACAACAGTCATTTTGATCTGCCATCAAATTCATGGATTTTTTTTTTCCCACAAGATCCTTCTACACTTATTCTCTCTCCTCTGAATTTCTAAAAGCAACTCACCGGTTCCTTCAGCTGAAAATAACCCTTCCTTCCTCTTTTACTAGTTACCCTTCACCTAGGCCTCAAGTCCCTTATCACTCTCAATTCTGTATTTTTTTTGAACTTTTCAAATGTACAGGAAATAAACACTAGGTACTCAGATTCAACAAATGTTAACATTTTTGCCATTTTTAAACTCTATTCTTATATTCTGAATAATGTTTCTGGAAGACTTGGGGGGAGGGGCACTCTTCACCTATATAGTAAATTACTGAAGTACTGAATCAAAGGCTAGGCATATATCATTCCCTATCCTTTCACCTAAGTAAGTCTTCTTTCCTAAACTACACTGTAAAAGCCATGTATTATATAGAAATGTGTGAGTATAACTATGCACTTTATAAATAACAAGTACTCACATCTGCATTTTTAGTACCTAGAATAGATCCAAGTAGGCATTTCACAGATATCTGGTAAATTAATGAATAAACATGCCACCAACAATTCCTCCAAACACGCAGGAAGTATTCAGTTTTTGAAATCCCGATAAGGCAAACATCATCTTGTTAAATAAACTGGTACCAAAAAAACAACAAACTTCTCTGTAATTCTTTATTAAAAATACGGCTGTACACATAGAGACTGAAAACAGGATTAAAGATGAATAACCCATATTGGGATCATGACATCAGAACTTAACATACTGGTGCTTTTAGGGAAGTTGCTGACATCCAAACCACAGAACCAAGGTCAAAAGCAAAATACAAAGGTACCCTCAAAAATATTTACAATGAAGTAAATACACTAACAGAATTTAAAATAGGTACAAAAAATTGAAATGACCGTTACATGATTTCAAGGGTTGTCCTTTCTGTGCTTTGATCTGTCATGACAGAAGGTATGGGAAGTTTATATCCTTAATTTGACTACTCTCAGATATTAAAATCTTCCTATGACTTAAAAAGACTAACTTTTTAGACAACCTCTTAAATGGAATTACACTATGGAAAAGAGGGCTCCCCCAAAAAACACCTAAGCAGAACTAAGAGTTCTACTGAAAACCATTCCCAATAAAAACTAAATGAAAAATAAATATAAAACAAGGCTTAAAAAAAATACGTATTACCTGACACCAACTGTTTTCTGGCCGACAATATTTACTCATGAAAACATATCAGCTGTCTACCTTTATATTCAAACCAAGTCCTGAGGTTACTAGGGGCTGAAGCAAACTAGCACTTAGGATGCAAACATTCTTGGGTTTGTGATTTGAACCTGCCTTGCAGAGGGAAGTTTGCTGGTCTATACAGGATGAGAAATTCAAGCCCTATTTTACCCCTGCCCTTCCTTAGCTTTCACAAAACATTGGTCCACAAATTAAATTTTCAAAAAGTTCCCAGACCCCAAAACTAAAATAGATGATCCCCTTTCATTTTCAAAGAAAACAATATTGGAAAAAATCTCCAGCCCGCTTATAAATTAAGCATTTCATATTTCTTCTAGAATACAAGTAGTTCTTTTTTGTACAAAAGAATTACAATATGATTTGTCAAAAAACATATAAAAAGACAGCTGCTCTTCCTCAAATACATGAGCTAATGATAAAAGACTTTTGCATGTTAATGTCTCCAAGTTCTTGTTCCTTTTACATAAAAAAGAACATTATGGTGGCAAATGTTAATTATCCTTTGAATACTGAACATTATGTTCCTTTAAAATCCATCCAGATCAAATGCAATAATTGATTTTCTTTTTAACTCAACAACTGATGCTACCAAACGTGGACTCAAACACACTTGTTAAAATGTGTAAAGCGTGTCTTTAGTCTTCAATGCTTTCAGGTGAGAAGAGGTGTTTTTTTCTTGATGCAAATCTCAAGGCAGAGAAAATCATTTTAAAGCTTATAAAAAGTGGACAGAGAAATATTAAAAACTTCTCTGAAAACTACAAATATGTATAATTATTAAAATTGAAGACTGTAACATCAGTTGCAAGTGCTTGGAAGTCTTTCCTGACCTTTTGAGTTTCCACATTTTCTTCATAGTTGCATGGTGAGCACCCAGTGCTAGTAAAACATTCAGTGCTGGGAAAGGAGACAGAGTCTTCATTACTGTTTTTTTTGTGAAAGAAAATTCCTATGTATTTGGCAGTCTTCAGTATCAAAGTATAGGTATTTCATTAACTAGAAATTCCATGAATACCCAAGTTTGGCGACAACTGCACGTCCAAATATTAAGAAAGTTAAGAGGAGGAAAATTCCAAACTTTTGAGATTGACTTATTCAGGAATATCCCACATAGTGAAGTTATTATCAAAAGTACTATTACTTTGGGCTAAGCAGTGACTGCAAAGGCACAGCAGATTGTTATCCCTCCAGATTCAGGCTGTAAAACTTCAGAAAGCTCTTGATGCCAGACCACTGCTGTGTTTAGTTCATCCTCTGAACAGTGTCTGTGTGTCTGTATCCAGTGTAAAGTACCATAATAAAGCTGTGGTTCAAAGAACAGAACTTTATACAAAAAAGCAAACTGGAAAGAATCTAAAGCAATATACTCCTGAACTTTAGGCCTTTATCAGAATTTCTTTTTCTATTAAAAAAATTGCATAAATGTAAATATATCTGATAAGCAGGGAAACACCTTTTTAAAAAAAGACTCTGGTTGAATTTGGAGCAGAGAGCTCTATGTGCTCCTTAAGTTCCTGTTTATCCAATCCTCACTCAGAAAGGATTTATTACATCTACTGATGGGGGAACTCATATCCAACAATTCACTGATCTCTCTTTGTGTGTTCTTAAAAACAAAACAAAACAAAACAAACAAAAATCTCCATTTGAACTAACAGTGTGGGTGGCATACAGAGCTTGCATACAATACCCTTACAAGAATTATACACTATACTGTACTTCTGTGAAATTATTTACCTGGTCCATTAGGTTATTCAGGGCAACCGATCCCCAAAAGAGCAAATTCTGCAACCCTCAGTGACAAAAATGCTGCCCAGCATTGTGTCCCAAAAATGTCCTTGCAAATAGTTTCCCTTAATAAGTATACAATGTGGCAAAAGTTCAAAGATCAGAAAAAAGTCTTTAAAAAATTAAAATTAGTGCATATACAAGTGGAAAAAAACAAAAGCGGGAACACCATTCACCTAACGGTGCTCCTTAATCTAAAATAAATTCTTCACAGATAATGGCCCCAATGGCAGCCACAGCTCTAGGATAAGTGAAACATTCTTCCTTTCAAGTAACAGTGTACCTGACTGAAGTGCAAGCAGCTTTGCTCATCTCCTGTTTGTTTCCCAAATGTGAAATGAGAGGATGAGAACAGTTCAGCTGTAGTGCAATTTGCTATCGGTTAAGGTCCTCAGCCATGTCCTGCGTGCTTTTTCAGCAAATACTACAACTGACCATTTGCAGCTGCAATCAGTTCTTGGAAAGTGTTTTCAAAGCAGCGCTTTAAGTCACTGTAAGTCACCACAAGTACACTCTTCTCGTCTCTGGAAATGAGGCTTATTTTTTCTGGCACACCAGCATCTAACTGAAACAGAGACACAAAATGGGAAGTTCATTACCAGGCAGAGGATAATCCACTTTATCTATTTTAGCACAACTTTTACAACAATGATTAATATTTTAAAATTTTCTGTCATATTCCCTTCTAGATATACATAAGCATTTTACATCACTAATCAGTATGCACACTTTTCAACTTGGATGTTTCCACCTATCTTTCATGCTTAATACTTGTTTGCATTATATTCCATCATTTCATTATTCCAATATCTTCCTTTTTTTTTTTAAGTAAGCTCTACACCCAACGTGGGGCTTAAACTCACGACCCCCGAGATCAAGAGTCCCACGCTATACCGACTAAGCCAGGCAGGAGACCCAGTATCTTCTGGCTTTTTTTGTATCACAAATTATAGAGCAATGAACATATTCATCTACTTAATTTTTTTTCTTCTGCTGAATTACTTCCTTAGGAGAAATACTTAAAAATATAAATACTGAATCAAAAAGTACAAATAATTTTATAGCTTAATACATATAGCTAAACTGTTTTCCAAAGGGTATCAGAACCACTGATTTATGAGTTGTACCAATTTACAAGCAACTCCATGTCAAGTGCATGCCTTGCTATTTTTATTTTTATTTATTTATTTTTTTTTTTAAAGATTTTTTTATTTATTTGACAGGGAGAAAGACAGCCAGAGAGGGAACACAAGCAGGGGGAGTGGGAGAGGGAGAAGCAGGCTTCCCGAGGAGCAGGGAGCCTGATGTGGGGCTCGATCCCAGGACCCTGGGATCATGATCTGAGCCGAAGGCAGACGCTTAACGACTGAGCCACCCAGGCGCCCCTGCCTTGCTATTTTTATTTACCTTTTCTGATGAATGTTACCAAATGTTTTCCTATATTTACTTGTGTTATTTCCACTGTATGAATGCCAGTTTATGATCTTCACCCACTCATCAGTCAAGATTTGGTAGTAATATTTTAATGAGGTCTTTAGAAAGCATATACACTAATCCTTAGTCCATCGAGTAACTTACCTTGTTAAGGTTTTCACTTTTTTTGGTTAGTTCTCGATGTACATTTTTCCTTCCTTTTTCATTAATTAATTCACTAAAATGTTTAAAATTTACTAATTCTGAAGGCTCAAACTTTCAAATCATTTTACCAGTTAATGTGTCATAATTTCCACCAAAATATGCTATATAAGATTTTAATTTTTATATCATCAAGATAGCCATCCATCCCTTTTAATTTATTACACTCTTTCCAGACTTAGAAAATTACCATACTTTCAGATTTGGGATAAATTTTATTTACTACTAGCTATTTTATGAAATGAAATAGAATTTTCTTCAAGTTGTCAATTATCCTAATACTCTTAAAAAATCTTCACTTGAGGTTATCTGTCCATGGCTTAATTTCACAGGCTCGGCCTGCCAGTGTTTACATCAGTGCTACATATTTGTAATTACCGGCGCTTTGATACTACGTATACTATTTTCTAAAATCCAGTAGAATTGTTCTCCACTCATTACTTTCAAGAAAAATGTCTTCCCCTTAAGGAAAAGAGCAAATAAATACATAAGTCACACTGGATTAGTTCAATGGTGCAACACAGCTTGTTCTGTCTTAATGTAGATTATTGACAATACTCTTTTTAAAGAGTTTTAAGGAAGTTCAAGCAAGGCAAAGCAGTGCCTAAAAACAAAAACCATGTTTTCCCTGAGGAGTTAGCACACTGTGCGTTACCAGCTCTACATCCTATGCCATGGTAGCTTTTCCTCTAGTACTTGTAATTTAGGGGCCTTTTTTTCCAGGGGTGAGCAAATGGTTTCCATAAAGATGGCCAGATAGTAAATGCCTTAAATTTCAGGGCCATGCAGTCTCTGTCACATATTCTTCTTAATTTTGCTTTTGTTTTTTGTTTCACAATCTTCTAAAAATGTCAATACTATTCTCAGGTTGTGGGCTCTACAAAAACAGGCTGTCAGGCCACAGTCTGTCGACCCCTGAGATTTAGATATAAACCCATACAAAGACTAGGATTTACTTCTGGAGACCCATTCTACACTCTGTGATTCCAAGTAATTCATAAGGAAAATGCATTCCTTCCTTCCTTTGTAAACTGTCGCTCTCCTACCCCTTTCAAAAACACAAGCTCACCTCTCAAATGAACTGATTTTATCTCCATCTATGGAAGTTCATCTACTCACCTAATTCTCCATTTAGAGCACTGGGCCTACTGTGCTTTTACTATTCTAACACTGGATTACTATGCCCACAGTTAACAGTAAATGAACAGATAACATGTAGGACAAGACTCACGATGACTTAAAAGAATTCAACTTTTATTTATTTTTTTTTTTTAAGATTTTATTTATTTATCCGAGAGAGAGAATGGGAGAGAGAGAGCATGAGAGGGGAAGGGTCAGAGGGAGAAGCAGACCCCCCGCTGAGCAGGGAGCCCGATGTGGGACTCGATCCCGGGACTCCAGAATCATGACCTGAGCCGAAGGCAGTTGCTTAACCAACTGAGCCACCCAGGCGCCCAGAATTCAACTTTTAAAAAAGATTTAAATATAAAATTATTTTTGTTTTTCCCACCCATTGCTTTTGTGACATTTTATCACAATGAAAAGATCCACAATGAAAAATTCTATAATTATTCATGTAGATGTTAAACAACCTTCCTAGTCTAGAAATTGTTATTAAGTAGATATACCTGATAATTATTAATAAAACATCTTCTAGGCTGGAGCAAAATACATCTACATCTAAGTCTCAGTCTTTGTAGAAGATGCAACTCTGCAAACTATAGATGGCATTGTGATCTTAAAAATCCAGATACAAATTACCTTGTTAAGACAAGAAATGATATGACTGAGGTCAATCCAAGGAGCACCTGCTTCTGTCACCTGATGGAAAAGATGATCCCTAAAGAGTTTCAAAAGATAACGGTCTCCAGTCTCCGACCAGGTAGGATCCTTCTGAAACCTAGGGAAAGGTAATATTTTACCTCAATAACTCATGCTATATATCACATAGCCATGTTGATGCTTCAGGCTCCACACTAGTTGTTTTTTTTTTATTGTTTTCTCTGGTAAGTAAGTAGGGGTGTGTGTGTGTGTGTGTGTGTGTGTGTGTGAGATTTATTTTTTTAATCCTCCTAAAGTTATAAGGAAACTTCTATAAAAGTTATATTTTTATGTGCAGATTACTAAATTTTTAAAAATAATTTCATACAACATGAAAGTATATGAATACCAGTTTCTAATTCTCAAAGGCAATCATCCCTTATACACTCCTATTTTATAATCACTTTCATATTTAAGCTCCTACCATTAGATAAAATGGAGGAAAAAGAAAATGTCTTTAAAGATCTTTAGAAATAGGTTGAAAGAGATTCTTTTCCTCTTCTCACCTTTAGGATACAGAGTAGAGAGGTATGATCAGATATGTGCTCAACTTTACTGGTAAGCATAAAGCAGAGAAATGTTTAAAGAAACAAAAATAGGGTAGATTTTGGTTTTCTACCATCATGAGCGGATGTGAGAGTGTGCTGCGAAGAACTAGAGAACAGTGACAGCGATCATCTGGTCAAAACAATCACTGTCACTTTCCAGTGACCTCTGGAACTTATGGTCTAGTGAGGAAAACGGACGTTCAAATAACCAAAGAAAGTTGCATATTGAGATAATGCCATTAAGAAAACAGGTACTGGTACACAACAGAAACATGAATTCATCTGGGAAGGGAAGGGAAGCTTCCCGGGAGGAAGTACGCCCTAGCCAGAAGCATCACTATTTGCAAGGAACAGAGCATGCAGCACTTCAGAAACTTAGCAAAGGTCACTGGCTGGATGGTGTTGGGGGTTGGAAAAGAAAGAGGCCAAAGGAGAGACAGAGAGTAAGAGCAAGGAGGGGGAAGAGAAAATACAAGGACAAAGAGGGAGAGAAGGCAAGACAGGGGAGGAGAAAATTAAAAGGAAAAAAAAAAAATGAGGTAGATCTGAAGCAAAGATAAGAAGGGAGAGATCAGATTATGCAGTCTTAGTTAAAAAATGAGGTCTGGGGAAAAAACAAACAGGTCTGTCTTCTAAGAACAAGATGGAAAGCCTACCACATGGTTGAAACACGATCATATGAGTTTCGCAAAGATCACTCCAGGGACTTTCAATTAAAATGCTAATTAAACACACCCATTTATCTCTGTTTCCTTTCAAAATCCCACCAAATTGACAATAAATGTCTAAAAAGGAGTATAATAAACATGCAAGAACAAAGTGACCAGAAGCAACAACAGAAGAAAAAATTGGAAAGTGAAAAACAGGTAAGTGATATGATCAGCTGACTTGAAAAAACTGAACTCTAATGCTACAAAAGGCAAACAAAAAAAGGGGGAAGCCACAAAAGCAAGCCATACCAGTTAGGCCCAGGAAGGGAAATCATTGGTACTACTGGAAGTGCAGGTATGGACTAAAGCTGGAAATAGCAGAATTGATGAAAAGTTCTATAAATAACAAATAGATAACCTCTCTCTCATTCCCGCCTCCACTTCTGCTTTGCAGAAATTTGCCAGAAAGGGTACCAGAAATCTTTCTAGACAGGGTGAACAAAGAAGCTCCTGCCTTCAGGATGCCAGGAAGAGCAAGAGATAGTAGCTAAGACTATTTAACCAACACTTTCCTGCTACTTTGGCTACCCAAAGCTCGACTATGGGTTTATACTGCGGACAAAAGGTTGAAGATTTTTTTTCTGGATATGGACTTGCCCAAGAGAAATTCTAACATTTAAGAATCTACCAAAAACAAACAAAAATTATATATAACAATATCACACTACTTTGCCACACATTCTACAATCCCTGACCCCGCAAGGACCTTCCCATTAGCTTTTTAGATGAAAAAGGTCATTTTTAAAGAAGTTCATTCATTTTTTTTTTTTTTTTAGTAATCTCCATACCCAATGTAGGGATCAAACTTACAACCCCAAGATCAAGAGTCACATGCTCTTCCAACTGAGCCAGCCAGGTACCCTGAAAAAGGTCATTTTTAATATGAATGCATAGCCAAGGATCAGAAATCCTTTGGAGAATGAAACAAAACAAACTCGTTTCCTATGAGATACTGCAGGGAACAGAACAGAACTTAGAACAAAACAAAACCTAACCAAAAATCTGTAATTGAGAGTCTCAGAGAAACAAGAATTAGATGCTGTAAGACAAACATTTAGAGAACAGAAAGTTCTTGAAAATTAAAAATATGACAGCAGAAACTTAAAAATTCAAAAACAGATTTAAAAAAACCTTTATTTTTAGACAAAATAAATTGAGATAATTACCTAGGAAGTAGAACAAAAAGATACAATACAGAAAACAGAAGAGAATATTAGAAAATCAACTGCCATGGTCTAATATCTGAGCAACGGGAAATCCAAAGTGTGAAATTATCAAAGAAACAACGAAGACAACTTCTCAGAACTGAAGGACATCAGTTTCCAAGATTAAAAGAGTCTGCCCACCTGTTAATTCATCAGAATGAATCAAAAAAAACCCACACCAAGGCAAATCACTGTGAATTTCTGAACATCACTGATAAAGACTCTAAAAGCACAGGGGAAGGGAAAGGGTTTGAAAAGAAAATGGCTTTGAATCCCGAAGTTAAAAGACAATGGAGCAATGCTTCAAATTTTGACAGCAATTATCATTACTATTACTTAACTATGTACTAGAGATACTAGCCGACACAAACACTCCAGGGAAATTAAAAGTATAGAAATTAGGAAGGAGGAAATGTAACTACAATTATTTGGAGATAGGACTATGTATCTGGGAAACCCAAGAAAATCTAGTGAAAAACTATCCAAACACTAAGATATCAGGGTACAAAATTTACAGGAATCAGTAATTTTTATGTGCACTGATAATAAGCAATCTAAGAAGAAAAAATTGCGGGGGGGGGGATTCGCAGTTACAATAGCAACAAGAAAAAATACCTAGTAAACTTAGTGTGTTACAACAACATAAGGAACAACTTCAGCACTTAAGAACAGTAAAGTAGGTGTCAACAAGTATGACGACAGACCATTATCTTGGTTAAGAAACTCAACATCTATAAACACAAATGCTCCTTAAATTTATTAATAAACATGTTATCTTCTCAATAAAAATACCATCAAGTTTACTGATTTTTTTAAATAAAAAAGCTGATTCTAGAATTTATACAGAAAATTAAGCAGTTTTAGGAACACAATAAAAAACAGGCAATTAAACAGAGATAAGAACTAGCACCTACTAGATTTTAAAATGTTAGTCATTAAAATACTAATGTGAAAGAAGTGCTGCCTTAAACCAGTGCAGAAAAGCTAGACTATTCAACACGTAGCTTTTGGGCCACTGGGTAGTCTTCCGAGGGGAAAGGGTGGAGGAGTTGAATACATACCTCACACCCTATATAAATTCCACACATATAAAAATTTAATATGAAAAAAAATAAAACCATAAGTACTCTAGAAGAAACCCTGAGATAATTCCTTTAAAATCGTGGAAGTAGAAAAGGCCTTCCTAACTATAATTCAAAATCCAAAAGCATAAAAGAACTTTGATCAATTAGACTATATATAAAAATGTCTGCATGGAAAAAAATTAAGCAGAGTCAAAAGAAAAATGACAAACTAAAGAGAAAATGGTCACAAAGGATAAATCTCTCTAGCTCCTATACATCAAAAAGACAGATAATTCAACTGAAAACAAAAATGAGCCAAGGATATGGACATAAAAAGGAACAGAAATGGATCAAAAACATAAAAATGATAGGAAACATGCTCATAAGAGTTAATATAAAATAAAACTGCACTGAGATTCAATTTCTCATCTAACAAGTTGACAAAAATCCACAAGCTGGAAGAGTATTGTTGGTGAAAGACTCTCATGCATCGTACGCTGGGAAACCCTTCTGTAAGGGTTTATAGTCACACATCCACAGATCTAACAATCACAACTGGGCCTATATTTATGCACACATAAAATTAACTATGCATAAGTCAGTCCCTGCAGCACTGTTTATACTAGCAAAACACTGAAAACAACTCAAATGTCTACTGATAAGGAACTGGAGAAATAAATTACAGTGTATCCACAGAACGGACTATTACATAGCTACATAAATTATGGAAGCAGAGCATTATGGTTAACAGCATGGACTCTGGAACCATACTGTCTGGATTTGAATTCCGGCTCATATACTCACTAATGATGTAACCCTGGAAAAGGTATTTAAGCTCTTCTTTTTTTTTAAAGATTTTATTTATTTATTTGAGAGAGAGTGAGAGAGAGCAGGAGCAGGGGAGAGAGGCAGAGGGAGAGGGAAAAGCAGACTCCCCACTGAGCAGGGAGCCCGACATGGGACTTGATCCCAGGACTCTGGGATCATGACCTGAGCTGAAGGCAGATGCTTAACCAACTGAGCCACACAGGTGCCCAGTATTCAACCTCTTTATGCCCAAATATCTCTGTTAAGTGGAATACTAATGGTACCTGCACCACAGGGTTGTTATGAGGAGTAAGGTGAGGGCATATTTGTAAACTACTGAGAATAGTGTTGTATACGCCAAACATACCTAAACAAAAAGATTTCCAAAATATAGTTAGGAGGAAAAAGCAATATATAGAACACTGTGCGTGGTTTACAATTTGTATATATTAAAAAGGGGGAGGAGGGAGATAATATATCATTGTAACTCGGGAAGAATATAAAATAAAGATTAATGGGAGAAAGTGGAGAGACTGGGGATGTTACAAGTATGAAAGCTTTTTTTTCATTGGAAACCCTTTTCTACTTTAAAAAAAAAAACTGGTTCATATTAATCTATTCAAAAGATTTAATTAATAAAAAGAATTTTCCGAGGACTATCTAGAATTTTATACCCAATCATACTATCAATAAAGTATAAAAAACGAATAAATATATTTTCAGACTTACAAAGACTCAAAAAACTCACCTTTCTCAGGAAGCTACAGGAGGATGTGTTCCAATAAATCAAAAGAATAAACCAAGGGAAAAAAAGCAAGAAACAGGGTATCCAACACAAAGGGAGAGAGACAAAGAGAATTCCCAGGATAATAGTGAAGGGAAGCTCCAGTTCTAAAGTGTGAGTGTGAGCAGGCTTAAAGTGCAACCAGCCCAGATAGGAACAGAAGGACAGAGGCTCCAGGGGCAATTTCTCTAAGGGGGAGAAAAAAAAAAGGAACTGATAGGTGACCTATTTTTGACCATATGGAAAGGTGTTTCATAACTCTGGCAGCGAGTCTGGAATAAACTGGTGGTCAATATTTTTTTCATTTTCTATATAAGACAATTACTAACCCCAGGAAAACAAAAATCAAAAAACAAAATACAAAAGAAAGAAAATATAGTCATGGTTTACAATGTGGTGCAACGAGGAACAACATTTACCCTGTTATAGTAATGTCAACACTGAATAAAGATTTAACTCAAAATTATGGGCTAAGTGGTAACATGTGAATACTTGTGTGTGTGTGTGTGTGTGTTTGTGTTTGGTTAAGGGAAGGGGTGTGAAAGATAAAGTCTCATCTTCCACAGGACAAAGTCATTAGCTGAGTTAAATACTGGGGGAAAAAAATCAAGAAATAGTACTACAAGCATATTAATTTTTAAATAAATGAATGCCAAAAGAAACAGCTAAAAGTTTGGGCTTTTTTTTTTTTCCCTAATGTCATCTCTTCTTTTAGAAATATTATCACAGAAAATACTAATTGAGTTTTTCTTTTTAACTTTGAAGAAAGGGAAGTGAACATGAATTTTGCGGTCAAAAAAACTCCCTCAAGCAGTATTTATCTATCATCTATTTCTATTAACAGAGGTAACATTCCTGAAACGTAACTTCTACAACAGTGACAACAGCTATAGTATCGCTCCACCTGTCTTTGACAATTACTACTTAGTACAGACAACAACTCTACTTCTTTCTTGAACATATGGTAATTTTAACTTACAAATGAGGCAGAACTAAATGACAAATAATGTAAAGTGGTGGTGTCACTGATATGACTGCTATAAATAATGCCCTTTAATAGAAGATAAGGGGCATGCAACAATTAGACCTGTCTGAAGTCTCTAATCTGACTACGGTAAACTGAACTGACCAGGCTTCAAAAGGAGACAGGGTAGAGGCCGTACTCATAGTCATATAATGTTCCCTCGTGTACAAACCACAATGGAGATTTCTAGCAGTATCTTTTCTATATGTGTATGTGTGTGTGGAATCCCTAAGAACAACCAGATCTAAGCTATAGTTGAAAAACAGCATCCTAATGGCTTCACATGAGAATTTTTCTCTTTTTCCAAATAAAACCAGTAAGAATAAGGAATACTCATTCCTCTTAGCACCCTTGATTGAAAATATATTGTAAAATACTGTAAAAATCCTTACTCCGGCCTCTCATTGATTGTTCCCAATTTTGCTAGAAGCCTAAACAGTCTTCCATTTTGAACCTCCTATAAAACATTTTGAAAAGAAAGAGAGTATTAATATTCCAGCTAACTAAATATAAAAGCAAAATTTTACAAAACTGGTATCCTACACCAATATTACCTTTAAACAATAAATCCTAGTATCCCCAACTTTTGGTTATAGTTTTGAATATAATATTTCCATTTCATTCAACAGTAATACTCAAGAAGATCATGCAGCTGGCCATTTTTAAGAATGGTTAAAGTAACTTACATGAAAAAAAAAAAAATCAAGACTGTGTCAACTGACTGTAGCAAAATCATGAACAACAACAACAAAAAAAACAAAACAAATGCCCAAAGGATAGAAAAAATTAAAATACTGAACATTAAGTTTGGACAAATATATCTGCAAATGGTCTTAGCCAATTATGTACTATATTTAGCACAGAAATTACTATGTTTTATATCTCCCTACACATATAAGGTGCCACGTGTGTATATCTCTTTTTAACTAGACTCTTTACCTTTGCAAGGTCTTCCTCTATGACATCATTTCTCATTTGAGCAGCATCCAATTGAGTATAAAATCGAGCACCAATCATGGGCATGATGTCATTTACACTTCGCATCCTGTTTTGGTCAGTCAACAAATACCTGGTGAAAATAAAGAAGCATCACTTGAATGCCAAACGTGTAATTTAAAAAACAACATAACCCACAAGCACACAGCTATCGCTGCTGCCATCATATTAGTGTACATAAATTTGAAAACATTTTTTCATGCAAGTCAAGTTCACTTTCAAGGCTTAATGATTTCTCTGGAAAATTTTAAGAGCCAAGAGAAGAAACATGTCTCTTTCTCTACATTTTTGCTATTATGAAAATGAGAAAGGAAAGTTGAGTAGGGTTACACTTAATCATTTCCATTCTCAAACCCTTCCTTACAATAGTGGGACATGAAAAGATTATTACAAACCTTTTTGGAGTGGTGAAATAGGGGGTGGTTGTAGGTGAAGAGATTTTTCCATTGCTCTTCAAAATAATTTTTGAAACTAAAACTGGGTCTTGAATTTTGGTAAATCAAACAAGGCTCAACTTTTTAGGAAGCTGCCCTCTGCTCTGCAACTTCATTTACCAGTTGTCATGGTATATTATTTATTTCTGAGAAATCTTCATGTACAACATATATCAGAAGAGACCAATTCAGTTTCTTCTACCATTATAACTGAGGCAGAAAAATACTACATTTTGAAAGGCTACCTGCTAGAATACAAAGATGACCATGACCTGTTACTGCCTATCCTGACAGGTGAGCCATTTCCTAACCATTCTCATTAAAGTACCCTCCCCCTCTTGCACACTCTGCTTATAATTCTATCTTAGCTTCTTTATAGGACTACCTGCAAACATCTTACTTGATTACATGTTTGTTACCTCCTCCCCATTAGGGTGGAAGCTCCAGAAGTTGGGGGTTTTGTTCATCTTGTTCAAAGTACCTGCAGCATCTGGCACAGAATAGGCATTCTTTTGTTGAATAAGATACTCCTGTGGATAATCTATATCTTAGCTATTTATCTGTAATTACGGACATATTTATATCTAACTACTTGAAGTATTATTACAAGCTTTGTGACTTCGGCAAGTTACTTTACCTCTCCATGCCTCAGTTTTGTCATCTCTAAAAAGCTAATTTACAGGGTTATTGGGAAAATAAATTCATTCACATCAGTTCGAAAGTGCCTGATACATGATTTGTTGCTCTATAAAGTTGTTATTAGTTAGTATGAAAGTATGGCTTTTTAATTTACTTTTTATTAAGGAAAATTTCAAACATTTATAAAAGTAGAACAGTATAATGAAGGTCCATTTACCCATCACCCGGTTTCGATAATTATTAACATATGGCTAGTTTGTTACATTTATATCCTTTACTCTCAGTTTTTTAAAAAGAAAATCTGGAGATTACTACTTGAGATTATTTGAAACACTTAGATGTTGCAAATTAAGGCTAGGAAGCACTGCTGTGAAAATATATGAAACAAATATTTCCATTTGGGAACAACAATCATCTGATTATTAATAGGAACACTGGGCAACCACTGGCTTCCAGTGCTGTCACGAGCAGGACATTTACACCAGTGTAACAAAGCACAGGTGGGCAGCCCCATCCTCTAACCCTCCATTCCATATCCAGGGCTAGTCCAAAAAGAAACTGAATCATCCAAGACTACACAGAAAAATCGGAAGGAACAGCTAAAACTAAGACACTGAAAAGGATCAATATGCTCCAACTGCTTCTAGAACAGAATAGGAAAAATGTCAAGAGATAGCCTAGCATCTGTTCTCTAGAATAACTTAGAATAAGAATTATGGTTGTCTACCCTCTGGAATTCCCCAATGTGAGATGTATCTTAAGGAAAAGTCCTTCTCTGGTGACAGTACTCCACAGTGGGTTTCTCCTAACTCAAATACATTTCAAGCCTATACTCAAGGACTTCTTGAGAGTCTGAAGATACTGGAGTAGAAGCAAAGGGACCTTGATGAACATGCTTCCTGGGATGGATGTTTTGGCCACAGCGTCTGTAACTGGACTGCGTCTGAGGTTTATTTATGACAGCTTTCAGAGAGCTACCTATCACGCTCTAGAGCAGCACCATCTAACAGAACTTTCTGAGATTATGGGATATATTAGCCAGAAGCCACATGTGGCTTTCGAGCTCTTAAAATGCAGCTAGTGCAACTGAAGAACTAATTTATTTTATTTTGTTTTATTTTAAACTTAAAAGGTTTATGTAGCTAGTGGATACCAATGCAACGAATTTATTCAAAGAAATATAAACGTAACAAAAAAGAAATTAAAAGTTGTTTAACTGTGTTCTGCCTGATTTTTAATAGTAAGAACTAAAACAGAATCACTATTAAAAGGCCTTTATGAAAAAGCTATCTCATCTCATATGATCATTACATACAGTTAATCGTATAGTAAAACTTACAAAATCAGATTCTTCAGGTCAGAGGAGTAGTTGATTGTCACCAGTTCCATGGCTTTCTGTAAATTCTCTCGCTGAATTCCTGCCAAAGAGTTGCAAGCCAAAGCCAACACAACTTTTCCTAATGATATCAGATCTGCTTGCTGACATGAAAGAATAAATATAACTTTTAATTTTTTTTTTATAAGGTACAAATGTAATAGACCGACACTACGGCCGGCACCCTTACAAAAAAGCTGTAGGACTCCCAGCACAGGGTTCTCAAATATTGGTGCTCAGAGTCACCTGGGAGCTGGAAGATGATTTCTGAACCTCTCCACCAGAGATTCTCATTCAGCAGGTCTGGGTGAGCAGGCCCAACATTTTTAAAGCACCCAGATAATTCTGATGAATGTAGCCCCAAGAAACATAACTCTGAGCAATTCACACGCCAACTACAGAATTTCTGCTTTAAAATTAAAAAAAAAAATTATTTATACAGAGCTGACATTCTCATTATTACAAGAAATTTAAGGCTGGTTACTATATACTCGCTTTACTATGATCATTACAATTTATAATATGCCCCCTTTCCACTTTCCATTATACCCAATATACAGAGGGAGTTTGAAGAATTATTTGAAGTTATTCCATTATTCCGAACACAACATAACCATTACCTGATTTCAGAGTACGTTTTTTAGAACATCGAAAATGCTGCAAACCCCAATGACATCCTGTCTACTCTTGTTTCCAACTAGACAATTTTTCCTCATATTATAACAGCTCTCTGAGAGTTCTGATACCACCTGGTATCTATCTATCTATCTATCTATCTATCTATCTATCTATCTATCTATCTATCTATCTTTTAACATTTACCACTCTGAGGCTTTCCTTCTAAAAGGACTTTCAAAAGACAGCTAGCTGAACTGAGGTAAGTTATCTATTACCTATTATAACTCTAGGAAACAGTGGCCCTTCTTGGCAGGTAACTATTAATAATTATATGCCTAGGAGAATGGAATGGCTCAGAGTTAAATACAATCATCTGAAGTAATTTCGACAGAAAACTTCTGTAGATCTTCAAGATCTGAGATCTGATCTGAACTACTGGATACATTTACTAAACACTGGTTTAGTATAAAGAGTTTTCAAATCTAGCTATACATTAAAATCACCTGAGGAACTTAAAAAAAAATCACCCTGTGACCATCCCTTTACCCCAATTCTGGTGTTACCAGTCTGGGGTAAGAACTAGGTATTAGTATTTTTCAAAGTTTCCACAAGAATTCTGGTATGCAGCCAGGGTTGAGAACCACTGGTTTCACGGAATATTTACAAGTGGTATAGTTACAAAATAGGTGAATATTTGAAGGCAGTCACTAATGAAACTTTAGCACTACACAGCTATCCTTAATTTTACCCAAATAATAAAGATGTCAAACTCCATTACTAAAATAACATCAAAAAATCCAAATTCAAAAATCCATCCAAAACTAGCATTTGTGAATCTGACACTTTGAACATAAGATCCTATAGCCAGTGGAAAAACAGATTAAAAAAACAACTTTGAATCTATCAGAGTAAGAGATGCCAAGGATTCATGTCAAAGAACTTTTTACAACTTCATTTGTGGTACAGAGTTAGGAGCCCAGAAAGGCAGGAGGGGAGGTGGCATGGGAGGGAGCACTATTACTGTTGTCATCATCTGTTCTCTGGAGGACACTGCCATGAATGAACTCAAAAAGGATTCCCCTCAATCATTCTCAAGGTCAAGTAAAATATTCCAAGTTACAGTAATGAAACCATAAAAATGTGGGTCAAGAGAAATCAGTACATGTAAATGCTAAATGTGAATTTCTGTATTTCAATCCCATATCCTCAGCAAAGCAACTGAAGGTTGCTATTAGTTATCAAGTATTTGAGCAGCATGTACCAACACACAGCCTCTCCCAACCCTTCAAACAACAGAATTTTCAGTTTAGCTCCACCCTGAATTGATGCTATAACTAAACCTCCCACCTAGAACATTCCAGTATTCCCTATTATGAGACAGGAAAACAAAAGTCCAAAATAGCTGAAGGACTGGATGGGTTTTTAAAATAAGAACATTTAATTGTGAGTACATCCCACCACCTTTCTAAAGCTGACTCAAGGTGGGAATACCCACTTTTAGAAATAAAGTATACATGTCACATAATCCAGATTAAATTAGAAATGATTTTAACTAAGAGGTTAATGAAGTCCTGCTTAATTAAGAGAGTTTAACATGATAAAAGCTCAGTAACTCTCCTTTCCTTATTTGCCAGCTAAATAATTTTCCATTTGTTATTTTGCTTCTTACCTCCATCTGGTTTTTCCCCCCATTTGTTGAATTCTGGAGGTTTTCCCCCCACTCATTTTCAGTTTCTTCCTGATTCTTGATTTCTTGATTTTTCTCTGATTCTATCTATGGCTCTACTTATGTCCACTTTACTGAAAGTCAGTCTCTATTCACGTGTCTGAAACAGACTATGAAAAATAGACTACAAGAAACAATGCACTCCTTTCTCATGTACCCTCTTCTCTGTAAAATCACAATCCCCCATTGGGACTATCTTTAATTCTCTCCTTTACCTTACTATAAGCTATATGAAAAATCTTCCACACATACATCACCCGCCCCCCAAAAAATAAAGGAAAAAAAAAAAGAAAACCTGAGATATCTTTTACTGCTGGAAAATAAAGGGAAGGTGATGACTGGTTGAAAGCAGCCTGAGTTTATGAATGAAGGCAGTTCCTAACTTACCAATCAATCATCCCAAATGCTTACTTAAGAGTTGTTTGTTTGGAACTCTAGGATTACTTTTTCTTAAAAAGAGTTGTTTCTCAAGGTAACTACACAACCACTACCATAACTGAAATAATGTACATCCACAAAGAAAAAGGGAAGATAATACTGCTATTAAACTCATAGAAAACCAAAATCAAACTAGCCTTATACTAGTAATTTTTTTTTTTTTTTTAGAGAACTCTATTCAGAATACAGAAGAATGAGAGCGTAAGGCTGTACTTGTAAAAAAACAAAACTGTAAGGTGTTTCATTTTTTAATGTGGACATGAGGTTTCCAGATACTTGCAATAGAGTTAGGTGGCACTGGTTCTAAATAATGTCTAATTTCTCCTCAAAAATTTAATATTATTTTCCTGGATACATGAAGATCACTAGTATTTCAGTCAATAATCAGTCACTTTTAGAAGCATAGAGATTAGGAAGAAAAATCTCCAGAGCTAATTAGTTAGGCACTAGATGTAAGAAGGTAAGAAGGAAAGTCACTAAGAACAACGACCCTAGATAAGAAAGAAGGAGCAAATCCCCTTAGGCAGAAGAAAGCTGCTGCTGGGGGCGGGGGGGGGGGGGGGAGTCAAATTCTGTGTGGTGCCCACTAGATGGTGCTACCAACCAGGACAGCTTGGCTGCTGCTGAGTTTGGCTGGGCAGGAGCAGAGGGGAAGGAAGATGTGAAAAGTCTGCATACAACTCAATGTGATGAGTGGCTCTAAGTCTTGGGGACTGTACTGTCCCTGGTTCTGCAGCAAAAGAGGTTTACACATGAATAGGATTACTAGGCACTACTTAGACGCTACTTCTCATTCTGTCTTTTCCTTTTTGTTCGAAATTTTGGCTTATAATATAAAGCAAACCTAAAATCTTCTTTCAAAGATTTAAACAAAGGAAGTGAAAATGAGAAGGGCAATGAGAAGGTAAAGTGTTTTTCTCCATGTAATTAAGAGATTCTGCCTTACATTAAACCTCTATCAGTTAATAAATGTTCAGAAGCACCAAAAATTTCTTACACAAAAAGAATTAACATTGTCTTAAAACAGCACCTGCATGTCCTCCAAAAAATGTGAAGTACTGCAATAATGAATTTGAAATAATTATTTTACAGAGCCACGTTACTTGCACAGAATCATCAAGGCAAAAGCAACTACACTTAACATTCCCTGCAGAGACAGGGTATTCTCCTATACCTTACATTAATCAAGAAGTATGAAATAAACAGCTAAAAACATAAGAGGGGCCTAAATCTACACTATTATTATGACTAGACTAGAACCAAATTCTGATTATATACAAGAAGTGAGTATGCAAAAGAAAAAATTATTTAGAAAATGGCAATACAACAATTTTCCTTCGAAAATACTTCTAAAATTTTTGGATTGGTAGTGGGACAATATCTAAAAGTAAAAATAACAGCTATGATTAACACATTAAAGAACTGAAAAAAAGGAAAATGGCATTTAATATCATTTATTCAACTAATTAATCTGTTTTAATCTATGCTGAGTACAAATTTCCTCATCACATAAATACATTTTCATTCGAACAGTTTGTCTTTGACACTGTCATTAACTTTCTCTATTCCCACTTGTAAGGGCTCTACACTACATACACCAGTGATTAAGAATACATGTTCAAAGTTGGCATAGAGACACCCCCAGAATAAATTGAAATCTAGACTTAAAACCCCCAAAACACTTTAAAATAAATAAAATTTGTCTTAAAAGAAAATCAAGCCTTAAGTTATTAAGGAAGTATCCATGTTCATTCTTACTCACCTGGTATTGAGCCATTAATGCCAATGGATTATTATTCTGACTGTTATCAAATGTTAAAACATCAAAAACTCCAACACAATTTACTCGCAACCTTTAAAGACCAGAGAATTTAAAGAAAATTATTAAAATGAGATTTTTTTAAAAATTTAACATTTCCTATATTATTAGGAAGGATCTCAGAATATTATCTAGTCTAACCTCCCCATGGAACCTCTATCAAACACCATTTTAGAGATGAGTTGGAAATTAAGGCTCATAAACACTAAGTGATAGGCCTATAAGGTTATAGAAGCCAGAAACTGATAAAGCCAGGACTATAACTCACATCTTTTTTTTTTTTTTTTTAAAGATTTTATTTATTTATTTGACACAGAGACCGCGAGAGAGGGAGCACAAGCAGTGGGAGTGGGAGAGGGAGAAGCAGGCCTCCCGCCGAGCAGGGAGCCCGATGCGGCGCTCGATCCCAGGACCCTGGGATCATGACCTGAGCTGAAGGCAGACGCTTAACGACTGAGCCACCCAGGCGCCCCTATAACTCACATCTTTGACTACCATGCCAGTGGTCTTTTCATCACAGCAAGCTGCTTCTTTATTAGTTATTCATGCAAGAGAACTAATTAGCTTTCTAACATTTGCTGAAGATGTATTAGGCACCATTCACATGTATTAATCATTCAATCCTCTCAATAATCTTATGAGACAGGTATCTTATAAATGTGGGACAGATAATAATAGTAGCTGTCTTACAAGGTTGTTGCATACACAGAAGTTACAGAACTTGCTCGGGATCATATAAATAGCAACTAACAAACTTAGGATACGATGAACCCAGATAACCAGGTAAGTACCAGATCTTGAGCTCTTTATGCTATGCTGTCCAAGATAACTCTCAAAATTACAGCAATTCAAATAAAACTCTGGTGAAGTCAAGGGCTGTTACTTAACTTTGTATCAGTGGTTCTCAAAGCATGGGACCCAGTGAGCAGGAACAGCATCACCTAAGAACTTGTTGGAAATGTAAATTCTCAGGCCTACTGAATGAGAAGTCTGGGGTGGAGGCCAGTAAAGTGTGCTTATTAATGAGCCCTCCAGGTAATTCTGTTTCATGCTCTAATCGGAGAACCACGGTTATACATAGAAAACTATATTGATATTATGTCTATATCCCCCCAACCCTAACTATCTCCCAAACCCTTACAAGATTCTTGGTTAATAACCAGGCATTTTTTTAAGAATTCAACATTTTTTTTTAAACTTACAAATGAACTCAAAGTCATAGCAGTTGTTCTGGATGGAATATATGAAAAGGTAGAATTACAACAAATCATCATGTTTTGTTTACTAAACTGTCATAGGTTAGATGCTCAACAAAGAAGCCAAAACTCAAAATGCTAGTACCTTGTTTTGCCAGTTATCAGAATCTTTGTTGGGTCCATAACTCGACATGCCAAACCTGCTGTGTGAATGGTACGCAATGCGGAACTCAGTTGGACAATATATGCCCAAATAAGAGACTCTGGCAATAATCCTGCATGCTGTCTGGGCAATGGTCCATCGTGTTGACCTAAAAGCAAAAAGGACATCTTTTAAATAACCAGCTAAAAGGCTAAAACATTCAAACCAAAATTAACAAAAAAAAATTCATGTATCATGGCAAAATCTGTCAATTTATTTATTTATTTGAGAGAGAGAGAGAGAGAGCACAGAGGGAGAGTGAGAGGGAGAAGCAGGCTTCCCACTGAGCAGGGAGCCCTATGTGGGGCTCCATCCCAGGTCCCCAGGATCATGACCTGAGCTGAAGGCGGACGCTTAACCAACTGAGCCACTCAGGTGCCCCGCAACTTGTCAACTTTTATATATATGTATATATATATATAGATAGATACAGATATGGTGTTTTTATACGTAAGGTTTATCATATGTATATAATGTTTTATGTGTGTGTATATATATATATATATGGTT
Organism: Halichoerus grypus; assembly: GCF_964656455.1. Classification (NCBI taxonomy): domain Eukaryota; kingdom Metazoa; phylum Chordata; class Mammalia; order Carnivora; family Phocidae; genus Halichoerus; species Halichoerus grypus. The sequence continues at coordinate 72,370,659 of NC_135715.1, forward strand.
TAGTCTATTAGTAAGAAATTAGAGACAAACCCCAATTTCCTATTTATGAGATTATACCTTTATACTGTTAGCAGCAGCAGAGTTCTCACTGAAGTGCTCTTTTCTGTGAGCATTGTAATTACTGAACAATAAACAGAATTATTTAAAGAATTTATATTTAACTGTGAACCAAATAAATGTAAACGTAAATTCTGAATAAAAACAGCAAAGGTGAAGATTATTATTTTACTTAAAATAATCCTAGCCCTAGGGCGCCTGGGTGGCTCAGTCATTATACATCTGCCTTCACCTCAGGTCATAATCCCAGTGTCCTGGGATTGAGCCCTACATCGGGGTCCCTGCTCCACGGGAAGCCTGCTTCTCCCTCTCCCACTCCCCCCTGCTTGTGTTCCCTCTCTCGCTCTCTCTCTGTCAAATAAATAAATAAAATCTTTAAAAAATAATAGTAATAATCCTAGCCTATATTATTTTTCAGGCAGGTGGGAACTGTTCATTCTGTGGCTTGAAAGAAAAATAAAAGTCTCTACCATCATTTATGCTGAATATTTTCTTATTCTCCATAAACTGCCCAGCCTCCTCTCTTACAGCCATGTCAGTTAGACAGGATGGTATCCAACTCATAAAAATATAAATGTAAAACACTGAATATCACTTATGTCTAATAATGAAACAAAAATAATCCAACCTACCATGAGTGTAATCATTTTGATTCTATCAGCTTTTTTTTGAGAGAGAGACAGAGAGGGAGAGGGAGAGAGAGAACAGGCACACAAGCAGGGGTGGGAAGGAGTTGGGGAGGAGGGGCAGACAGAGAGGGGGAAAGAGAGAATCTTAATCAGGCTCCATGCCCAGCACAGAGCCCGATGCGGGGCTCAATTTCATGACTCTGAGATCATGACTTGAGCCAAAATCAAGAGTTGGGTGCTTAACTGAGCCACCCAGGTGCCCCTCAACTCTTAAGTACTTCTTGATACTATTTCCTGGGTCACTGTTAATCCTTAAATCAGTGGAAAAGGAGCCACATAAATTTAATGCAGATTTTTAAATTATTTCAGGGAATATGACATTATAAATTCAAGTGTTATGATTGTAAACAAATTTTTTGTGACTTAGGTATAAAAGCAACACAGTTAAATGGTTAATTGCAGAGATAATAAAGAGCAAATTTGTGGCTTGGGATAACATTTCCAAGAAAAAGCAAATACAAAATTCAAAAACTGCTTTCCCTCCATTTGGACAGACTGAAAATAATACAATCTGGAAAACAGTGTTAAATAACTCAAAAAGTGGCTGTAGTGATAAATGCCAAGACATCATCCAAGAGGATTATGAAGAGTTTAAATAAAACTATTTAATAAATGTGGTAATAAGGAAAAAGAGCATTTATAGCAAACACAGTGCTTGCTTATTACTCTGTGCCAGATTCTGTCTTAACCTTTATATTGTTAACAGCAGCAGAGGTTACTTGACCCACTTTGTCTCATTTTAAACCTCTCATAACCCCTATAATACAGTATGGTATGATTATTATTCCCATTTTCCTAATTAGTATATTTCTTATAATGTACAATCTTTTACTTTGTACCAAGTTAAATTAAATAGTATAAGAAAACATTAGACTTCCATCTATGTCTCTCGAAAAGTTTATACACACACTTTTTTTCATCTTTTAATATTCACAATAGGAAAACTGACAATTGCCTTATATTAGAAGTTACTACAAATTCAAGTATATACAGTATGTAAGGGGAAACTACTACTGTTCAAACGATATTTTCAAATACCAGAAAAAGGAATGGTTCCTGTGAAAATGTATATATCAAGTAATCAGTCAACACCAAAAAAAAGATTAAAAAACAAACAAACTAGAAAGGAGTGCTATAATCAGTGGTTCTCAACAAGGGTTAATCCTGCTCCCCAGGTAACATTTGGCAATGTATGGAGATATTTTTGGTGTCGCTACTGGAGAAGGGGCTTGCTACTGGCATCTAGAGGGTGGAGGCCAGGGATGCTGCTTAACATCCTGGAATGCACAGGACAGCCCCCACAAAATCATTCTCCAGCCCTAAATGTCAACAGTGCTGAGGTTGAGAAACCCAGCTATAAATTAAAGCCAACAGTCATCTCACAGGTGTTACTACTAAAATAAACTTGAACAACTACAGCTATATTCATCTATAGGAAAAGTTACACCACATCCCCTTCAACAAAATTATGTATGTGTCTACAGATGACATGGCAAAAGGAAAAAAAATGACCACACCATATGACCAGATTTTTAACGTGAAACAGCTATGTAACCACAGCTTTCTTCTTCCAACTGTCAGAAAGCAAAGTAAACAGAAATAATATATTTTTATCCACAATTAAAGGAGGCACAATCCAAAAGATACTATAATGTGGACTCACTCACATCTTTCTTCCTCAATTTCTCTCAGTATGTATTCAAGAAAATCTTTAAGAGATTAAAAACCACAGTAAAAAATGCAATGGTTTGTCAACTTCAGTAATAAACATTTTTTAAAAAGAATTCAATGCTTCTTTCCTATCCCCAAGCAAGAAAATGATACATACATTTTTCTTCCCCAAATACATAAGTTAATTAAAAGACATCTCAAAATGGGCCTACTTTTACTCTGAAGCTATTTTACCCTTTAATAAACATTTACTAATTAACCATAATTACAATATTTTTGGTTCTTTGCAGTATTTGAACTATAAATATTGGAAAGGGGCAAAAAAAGAAAATATTCCCTGCTTAAGTAAATGCTACCTGAGAAATTATTTTGAAGACTAATTCCTTAAGTAACATGGAGTCCTACCTTTAAAAAAAAAGCATTTGTTTAGGGAAATCATTTCATAAATGATATACAGTCACACTGGACTATGAGTCATTAAATTATATTCAGAAAATATAAAAATTAGGGGGAAAATACTTATAATAAATGAAAGATGCAATGACACAAAATGATAAAAGGAAATGACGTGACAGGAACCCAAAAAACAAAACAAAACAAAAAACCAAGACTGGAAAGAAATATAGGAAGAGATGATAATGGTTGTGCTTTGGGCAGTGAAGCTACAGGCATCATTTTCCAAACCGTCTTTCTTCAGAAAGCATTGTATTTTTAAAAGAAAAAAAATGTTTAAGAGGAAAGAACTTTTATCATATTCTCAGTTATTTAGACTTCAGATACCTCCATGAGTCTTTCCCACCCCATCTTCATCTCAGTCTATACACACAATACACTATTTCCCAGCTGGTTACGGATTGACTTCAATTCTTTGAGACATTTCTTTTTAAAATGCACTATGATTACAGGGACAGATTTACATGCATTTTAAAATACAAAACTACTCTTCCACAGAGCAAAAGCATTTGTCAAAATATAGCGTGCTTGCATCTTTTTCTTACCCCACTTTCTCTTTGTGAAATAGGCATCAGCATTAGGGTCATTAAAGTGTCTGCTCATCATAGTCTCTCCTCCAGCATGGAAATCATATGCAAACACAAGAGCTTAAAATAAAACACAAACACTCATTACTGCAATCTGGCTTCAAATAATGAAGCCCATAAGCAGAAAGACAGTACAAATTACTCACAAGGCTCTGCAAATGCTTTAGTGGTAAATACTTCACGCAAGGTTACAATATTTGAGTGCTGAATTTTTTTCCACATATCGACCAACACCATGCACTTCGTGTTAACAAGACGAAAACCTGAAAAAGAAAACCTTTTGAACTAAACTGTAAATGACACCTCCCCTTTATTCCATCAGAAATGTGAAGAAAAAGCTATGTTACATATCATTTATGAGCTACTAATTTTCAAATGAAATAAATTTATTATCCTTTAAACTTTCATATTAAGTAAATAAATATATGCAGGAATATTTCAGAAATCTTAGCCTCAATAGCATGCTTCAAAAAGAGGATAATTTATCTTCCTTACCATGTATCCTCCGAAGGCAATATGGCAGATCATCTTTGCTATTTACAGCTTTGTAGCAAGATGTAATGTATCCAAAATTACTTGATTTCTGTATCCGGTTGGGTGGTGGCAGTGGTTCTAGAGGGAATAGGCTATGGTAGCTGTCAACTTCTGTAGGGACTGCTAGAGTAATTCATAGGAAGACAACTTTAACTTCCTGATATTCATCAATCTCTCAGAGTAATAAAGAAACCCAATCTACCATAAACCACCATTATCAAAACATACTTTTGAATTCTGGAAATGTCAACATTCATAACAATTCTATAAAACAAACTGGCTTCACTACCAATTAAAATAGGCATTATAAAACAATGAAAGAACAACCAGATTTCATACACTCGAAAACATTTATCTCTAATAGCACAATACAACTCTGTTTCTCAGCTATTAGAAACAATTTATGCTATCACTTAGAGATGTTAAACATTTCTAATTCTGGGGCACCTGGGTGGCTCAATCGGTTAAGTGTCTGCCTTCAGCTCAGGTCATGATCCTGGGGTTCTGGGATCGAGCCCCGCATCGGACTCCCTGCACAGCGAAGAGCCTGCTTCTCCCTCTTCCTGTGCTGCTCCCCCTGCTTGTTCTCCCCCCACCCCGTGTCAAATAAATAAATATTTTAAAAAATAAATAAATAAATAAACATTTCTGATTCTGATGTTCAATAAAAATCAAGATAGATTTTGCTTCTTTAAATGTTTTAGTTTACACAAAATATATTTAGACAGTGGTGTTAAGCATATGAATTCTTGCTTTTTAAAGTGTAAAGAAATTCAAAACAAGTAACATTAAATTGACGAGTGTGTATGCAGAATATGTTCGTTGTGTATATGTTTGTATAAATACAGCAATCTATCAAAACTTTCAACCATGGGGTAGAATAGCACAATTTTAATCCCCCGCAATATATAAGAAAGAAAATGAAAACAACTTTACCATCATGCTTTTTCCATGTTCCTCAAAGTAAGAAAAATTATATTTAAGAATAACTGGGATAATGCACTGGAATTTGCTCATGATACTCTGGTTAGGTATTAAAAAAACTATTTATCTTGAACCCCAATTTGTTGTTTCTTATAAAGACTAAATTTATTCAGTGGCTGGCTTCTCTATAGAGTATAGGCAATTTCTTTTCCCTTCTTTATTGCTATTTTCTAGAACAAACATGTATTGGTTTTACAATCCAAAATGACAAGTTTTTTTTAATGCTTTACATACAATCAAATTACATTTTCCAATTGGACAGCTTCCATTCTGTTAAATATCTTGAGTGACTTAGGAATGTTCACGATATTTCAAATGAAAAGCAAGTTAAGTGAACATGAAGAATATGCACAGAAAATCATCTAAGGAATAAAGCAAAAACTTTAACAATTATAATCTCTGAGGGGGATGATTTTTATACTCTTCTTTATACTACTAGTCCATACTTGCCAAACTTGCTACAATAAATATGTTTAACACTGTTTTTATTTTTTATTTTTATTTTTTATTAGAGAGAGAGAGAGAACGTGCTCATGCAAGCAGGGAGGGGGGAGGGAGGGCCGAGGGAGAGGGAGAGAATCTTAAGCAGGCTCCACACTGAATGCAGAGCCCAACAACAGGCTTGATCTCACAACCCTGAAATCATGACCTGAGATGAAATCAAGAGTCAGACACTTAGCCAACTGAGCCACACAGGCGCCCCTGTTTAACACTATTTTTAAAACACAACAATAAATCTCCTTTAAAAAACTCATAGACAAAAACAACTAATAATTTTTGACTTACACCTGTTAAGAAATACATGTGAAACCCTATTAAGAAAACTATCATTCCAGAAGACAGGTTCAAAATGACCCCTCTTAGCCTTTGCTAAGGCTAATTTAGCCTTTGCTAAATTCTTACATTCACTATCTCTTAATTTTGAAACCATATGAGACAGAACTATTTCATAAGTAAGGAAAATAAGGATCACACATCTAGAGAATGAGTTGGGATGCAAACTCAGGACTATGATTCTATAGTCTTATGCTCTTAACCTGCAGACGGCACTTTGGCCATAGTGCAAAACAAACACTGATTCAATCTAACTTTCAAAACAAGGTTAAGTGGCACGTTCTTCTGAAATAAAGCAGTATAAGGGAGGTAGACACACAAGGGAATATAGCTGTAACTTCTGCCCATTTATCATTTTAATGATCACTGTAATTTCCACATACAGATGATGAATAAATTTTGTTTCCTGGTTATTTCATGAGGAGCATCTAATAAAGAGGAAGTCATTAATTTCAAAATAGTAAAAATGTCATGAGTGCCTACTATGTATTAGTGAACCCATATTAATGAAATATGCGTTCTTATCAAGACGCTTAGAAAAAAACAAACGACAGAGATTTATATAAAACATAATACAGTACAAGGAAAATAGCTATGAAACAAGTACAACTCACCGCAGCACTGGTCCTTAAACTTTAGCACCCCTCAGAATCACAGAGGCTTGTTAATTCACAGTTTGCTGGGCCCCATGCCCAGTGTTTATTTAGTAGGTCTAAAGTAGGGCCTGAGAATTTGCAATTCTAACAAGTTTCCAGGTGATAATGAAAAGACACTGCTGGGTCAAGGACCACATTTTGAGAACCACTACACGTGGAAACAGAAGGGAGAAGGGAGCCATTCCCAAGGATACTAGGAAAGATCTAACAGAAGATTTGGTACGTATACTACAAACTGAAGGATGAGACTGCTTTCAGTGAGCTAAAACGAGCTGAAAAGAGTGCTTTGCTTGATGGCAAGGGAATAAAGAGAATCACCACCACCATGCCTGAATGTGTACACTGTGTTCAGGAACTGTGAAATCTCATGTGGTGGGAGAACAGGGTATACCACCACAGAGGAGGTGCAAAGTGGAGAAAAAGCTGAGAGAGTTATGTTGGGATTGGATCAGAGGGAAATTTAAATGCTATGCTAAGGACTTGAAACTCACTATGCCAAGCAGTGGTACTCATAGCATCAATGTGACAGAGAGAGTGAATGAGGCACAAAATCAACTAAAAATCTTACACTCTTAACTCCTTTATCCCTATTTGTACTTTGAAACAAGACATGCTGAATTCTCTACATTACAGGAAAACAAAACAAAACAAAAACTGTGGATCAGTAGAAAACTAGGCACTATCCAAAGGATATCCTTCCAGTGTCTGATTCTGATGCTATGAGACATATTTTACACCCCTGTAAACTATACGTAGCTAACTGTTAGCACTGAAAAATAACTCCTGTCCTCCATGAAAAAGCCAGTTTGCACATTCATTTCAATATTCCTGCTCTATAACAGGTCTTATAAACGGCTCCTCATGACTTAAATAAAATCTTCAAAATACTTATTTTTATGTCTGTACATTACGATTTTACCCTGCTTCAAAGAGTCACCTTTTAACACTATTATTTCTCACTCCACCCTGAAATAATCATATGTAGTCTAATATTAACCTTAAAAACCAAATGTTTCCACTGACAGGACTATTCATGGTTGTTCTGCTCTTTCTTTGTTCCTAGTTCAATTGAACAAATGCACAAAATTAAGTATGAATAAAGGGAAGTGCCTTTATGAATAAAAGGGGATGCCTAAATCACCGTTAAGTATCAAAAATCAAAGTAAAGAAAATCAACTTGGAAGACTATGGACAAAGCTGTACTCTCTAGTTCAGCCCCAAGTTTTAGTCTGGGGTCCAATTCCACCAAATAATATTAAATATAATGATAAAAAAAGAAAATGTCAGTGTCTTTGCTCTATCCAACCCTACTTCCCCTCAAAGAATCATACAATGATAGGCTGGATCTAAGATACTGAATATCTGAGACTCACTATGGTTTCTCAACCTCAGCACTATGGACATATCAGACTGGATCACTCTTGTTGTTGTGGACTGTTTTATGTATTGTAGGGTGTTAAGCAACCCACTAGTAGCCAGTAGCACTCCACTGCCAGATGTGACAACCAAAACTGTTCCAGACATTGCCAAATGAAGGGGGAAAATCATTCCTGGTGGAGAACCCCTGATCTACAGGAAATCAATTTTGATTTCAAAGTTGAGAAGTACTAATCTGGTGGGAGTATAAAGTACGGAATAGAAAAAGGAGAGAGAAAAAAAACAGCAAGACCAAACATTAATAAATGAGCCAACATGAGATGAAGATTAATAGTAAACATAAGACGTGAAAAAGAGCAGTTAGACCAGTGAAAGGAAAAAAAAAAAGCATTTATTAAAATTTGTTGAACATGCATCATCATTAGCCATCAGGGAAATTCAAATCAAAACCACACTGAGATACCACCTTACACCAGTTAGAATGGCAAAAATTGACAAGGCAAGAAACAACAAATGTTGGAGAGGTTGTGGTGAAAGGGGAACCCTCTTACACTGTTGGTGGGAATGCGAGTCGGTACAGCCACTTTGGAAAACAGTGTGGAGGTGCGTCAGAAAATTTAAAATAGAGCTACCCTATGACCCAGCCATTGCACTACTGGGTATTTACCCCAAAGACACAGATGTAGTGAAAAGAAGGGCCATATGCACCCTAATGTTCATAGCAGCAATGTCTGCAATAGCCAAACTGTGGAAAGAGCCGAGATGCCCTTCAAAAGATGAATGGATTAAGAAGATGTGGTCCATATATACAATGGAATATTACTCAGCCATCAGAAAGGATGAATACCCAATTTTTACATCAACATGGATGGGACTGGAGGCGATTATGCTAAGTGAAATAAGTCAAGCAGAGAAAGTCAATTACCACATGGTTTCACTTATTTGTGGAACATAAGGAATAGCATGGAGGACATTAGGAGAAGGAAGGGGAAAATGAAGGGGGGGGAAATCGGAGGGGGAGACGAACCATGAGAGACTATGGACTCCGAGAAACAAACTGAGGGTTTTAGAGGGGAGAGGGGTGAGGGGATGGGTTAGCCTGGTGATGGGTATTAAGGAGGGCACGTACTGCATGGAGCACTGGGTGTTATAAGAAAACAATGAATCACGGAACACTACATCAAAAACTAATGATGTATGATGACTAACATAATAAAAGAAAAGAAAAGAAAGAAAATAATAATATTTGAAGGCAGCTATTTTACTGAATTTAAGAAATAATTTAGTTCTATATAATGTACACAAGTCTTTGTTATTGTTATCTTCAGCATTAACATTTCCTGTATCATGTTAAAAAAAAAACTTGTTGAACATGGGGGCACAGAATTGGATTAACCATAACCTTTAGCTTGTGACACTCGAATCACTGGTTCATGTCTATGCAGGGCCTGCTTTTATTTAGTTAATTATTCTTAATAACATAATAAGCATCTACAAACTCAGCACTCAAAACAAAAGCTCAGACCTTTATTTTAACTTACATCTAAATATATGGCTCTCTACCAACCTCTGCCTTCCTTCTCTCACTTCCTTCTCTTTTTATAGTTTTATTACATATAAATATACACATATGTATATACACAAACATTTACATAAATGTAAACACATATTATAATTTTAACTTTACAAAAGGCTATCATGCTATATGTAGTCTCTTGCAACTAACTTTACTTACTATGACATTACTAAGAGTCTTCTGTATTGCTGCACGTCAGCGAACTTTCTTCATTTAAGCTGCTGTACAATATTCCATTATCTGACAATATCACAATTCATTTGGATTGATCAAAGTTTCTGCTATTTTAAGCAACAATGTTATGGATACTTTACACATTTTGCATTTGAAAATGTATAGGAGTTTACGTATTTCCAGGAAGAGAACTACTGGATCATAGCGTACACAGCTTTAGGAGTTTTCCAAAGTGGTAACAGGTTCACCAATTTCTAGTACCAACAGCAACGTACTGGAGAACCCGTAGGTCCATATCCTAACACTTTATACGACCAGGCTTTAAAATCAGGTGCCTGGGTGGCTCAGTCGGTTAAGTGTCTGCCTTTGGCTCAGGTCATGATCTCCAGGTCCTGGAATAGAGCCCCTCATTGGGCTTCCTGCTCAGCAGGGAGTCTGCTTCTCCCTCTCTCTCTCTCCCTTTGCTCCTCCCCACTGTTTGTTCTCTCTCTCAAATAAATATAATCTTTAAATAGACAAATACATAAATAAATAAAATGATATCTTATTTGTATTTTCCCCTAATGATCAATGATGTTCAACATCTTGTCATACATTTATTGGTCATGTGAATTTCCTCTTTCTTCACATGCCTATTCCTATCTTTTGGCCCTTTTTCAACTGAGCCATTTATGCTCTTACTGGATTGTGTTTCTTATATTCCTTGCCAGCTGTGTAAATATCTTCTTCCAGGTTTTTTCTTTACTCTGAGTATCTTTGGATTGTTTTCAATTCTAATTTAGTAAAATTTATCAGTATTTTCTTTAAAAGCCAATGATCTTTGTCTTCTGTATGGGAAATCTTTCCCCACTGGAATATTAAATCTATTCACCAAGATTTTATAGTAAGAGTTTCTAAAGTTTTGTTTTATAGAGTTAAGTTCTTAATCAATTTGGAGTTGATTTTCAAGATCTGGTTAAAGATAATGATCCAATTTTATCTTTTACCATAAAGAAAACCATTTTTTTCCAATGCCTTCTTTCCCCACTGACATGCTACGTGTACCACAGAATGTGTCTAGGCTCTCCTTAGCCTGGTTCATTAACCAATTTGTCTAACCCAGTGCTCCATGCCCCATTCACATTATTTTAGTTATTACAGACTCAAACTATGCCTCCCTTTCCTCAATACGCCCAGATTTTTCATCATCATCTTCAAAGTACCTTGGGTAGTCTTCCCTTTACTCTTTGATAAATTTTATCATATACTATGAAAAGCTTTGATATGCCATAATATAATTTAAAAATAATAAAGACCAAACTTTGATTAGAAGCTTGGAACTTTCAGCCCTCTCTCCTAACCCCCAGGGAGGACAAAGAAGCTGAAGATTCAGTTCATCACCAAAAGCTAAAGATTTCATCAACCATACTCATACAATGAAACTTCAATTAAAAAAACAAAAACAAACCCTAAACAGTGCGGTTCAAAGAGCTTAGAAGTTGGTGAACACACTGAGGTACTAGGAGGGTGACACACCTGGAAAGGGTATGGAAGTCCCCGTGCCCCATCCCCCGCCCCCACCTTATTTTGCCCTAGACATCTCTTCTATTTGGCTGTTCCTGAGTTGTATGCTCTATACTAAACCAGCAGTAGTACCTAAAGTGAGTCTAATTCTAGCAAATTACTGAACTGGTGGGGTGGGGGGATGGGGAAGTGGTGGTAGTGGTTGTGGAAACCCCCAAATTTGTAGTTGGCCCCACAGAGCATGGGTAGCCTGGATAACCCATTTCAGCTGGCATCTGAAGTAGGAGTAGTTCTGTGGGACTGAGTCCTTAATAAATAGGACATGAAATAGGTGTCAGAAGAATTACGATTAAAAACAGCTCACATGGTTGACTGCAATTATACTGAACTTTTACATCAGTTTAGAAAACCTGACATCTTAATCATTATGTCTTCCTATTTACAATATAGTATTTTACTCTATTTATTCATCTTACTTAATATCTCTTAGTAAGTCTCCCCCATTGAAATCTCACATATCTTTTGCTGCATTTATTCCTAGCTACTAATAACCTGAAACGACTGTAAATAACACCTTTTCTTTTCATTATATTTTGCAGTTATTGGCTATTGGTCTATAGAAACTTAACTGACATGTATTAATCTTATATCCAGCTATTTCCTAAATTCTATTACAATTTCAAATTATGTCTAATCTACAGTCATATTATTTACACATAATTGCAATCATAAAGACTGGAAAGGCAAAAATACACCCAGTTTTCTTTTCTTCTTTTACCCTTAGACAATGTTAAATAATTAAGGAAAATTCCAACCTGAAAACCTCAAAGGCTATGAGAGGTAAGTTCCCTATCCATCTAAACTGAAAAGATTGGTCTTAAGGCATAATAGCTAGACATATTCCTTTTAATTCTTTAGCAATCAACAAGATGCACAGTGGAGTATACGGAATCCTTGATTACAACCACATGTTTTGAGATTATCTCTATGGCAAATGTATTCCTACTACTTTATTTATAAAGTTTTGCTAAATTATACCATATTTAATCTTGCTATATACGGAATAAGCTAGGGAAAGAGATTTTAATTGCATTCTAAGAATCACTATGGTACAGTCGGAAAAACCCAGGTTTAAATTCTGACCCAACCAACTGATTACTAGCCATTGGTCTTAAATGGCAAGTTACTTAGCCTTCCTGTCAACTTCAGTTTTCCTCATACATAAGAGGGAAAAGATAGTATTCATGTCTATGTCATAAAATTTCTGTGAGAAAGAAAGACATATAAAGAATTTAATTAGCACACTGTCTGGTACACCATAGTTTCAAAAATAATAATTACCTTCCCCCTCTGTTTAAGTACCCATATTTCATCAAGTTTCAGAAGACACTAATATTTTAGTGCACAGTGAGGTAAATCACCATGAATTCTAAAACCACCTAATTTTTTTTGACAAACTAGAATACTGTCGCATATAGAAGTGAAATGAACTAGATGATCAGTGGCATCTTGGAACTCTTCAAAAGTAGATTTCAAATAGCAATTGCTGTTCAAGACATAAAACATGTACATAAAGATTATAATATCCTTTAAAAGGATGAAGCAACACACATTTTACCTGGCATATCTGCTTGATCAATTTGAGCCATTGTTATTAAATGCCTGTTAATCAGCTCCTAAGAAAAGAAAACAAGTATATTTACATATTAACATAGCTTCTGAAATCTGATTTTCTATTATAACTAAATAACGTTAAGTATTAATGTTTTTTGGTATGTGTACTTTTAATGTTGATAACATGAAATGACATTTCTAATAATGATAAAATGTCTAAATAGATAGACCTACCCAAAATTAGGGTTAGGGTTAAGTAGCTGTGCTATATAACCCAAACCACATAACTAACTCTGGCTGAAAACTCAAGGCCAATTCTAACTTGTCAATAATTCACTCATCAACACTATACTGGTACAACTTACTTCTGTGGAATAAAAATTTTTCTGAGAATATAAGTATAAAATGAAATTCTACATATCAAATAATACCTAGATTAGTTTACCTTAAAAAAAACTAAATTATTTTATAAAACCTACTTTATAGAAAATATTAAGCTCTTTTAAAATGAGGTTTATTTCTAGGCCAAACTACTTATTCTCATCCTATAGATATTAGCAAAAAGTTGTCTGAAGGTTAGAAACCATTTAAATAATTTATTTAATATATTTTAGAGAGACCTTTCAATGTATAGGATATGAAGTGCAAAAAGGTGGCCGATTTAAATAGCTTTTCTGTTATATGTCCTAAACACATACTTTAATTTTCTTGAAAAACGGGTTTCCTTAAATAAATATATCAATGAGAACTCATAAATTCTAAATTCTATCTGCTTTAGTACAGCATATTTGATTAAATTGTATGATTTGAAAAGAGCTTTGTTCTTTCTCCAGTTGTTTGGTAAAGCACAACAGACATTAAGTATTTCCACCAGGGATTCTGAAAGCATACCTGTCGGAGTTCATCAGCCATGAAGAAGGAAGGTGCATTTGCTTTTGGTTGCATATAAGCAACATGAGGTGCAGTTGGAGGATAAATATGATAGTTTGGAAATACCTAAAAAGGTAGGGAGGGGGAAAATGTAATAACCAATTGCTCTCAATTGATGAGCTTTATCATTGTTTTGATAAAGTTTTAATCTTTAACAGTGATAAATAAATGGATACATTTTAATGATAATGAATTAAACACCTCAGAAGAGCTGTTATTAGTATACTTTTTGAATGAACTCACTTTAAAAATAATCTTGTGATAATGTATTTAAAAATCTAACGAGAAAGGAAATATTTCTTCAGATACAATAAAATTTAACTTCCAATGAGAAGCCAAAGCTGCTCTTTGGAAGAAGAGTTATATAGTTTGTAAATATTTTTTAAAGCAGTTGGAGGAGAGGAAGAAAGCAGATATTCAAAGTGTTTGGATTCAGTCAGATAATGAGGTGACACTTGCCCTAGCTCCCCAAAGAGCCACCCCCATGAAGGGCTTTTTGTGGCCAACCTAAACAAACTGTTATGTACATACTGGTTAAACACTTCACACTGCAACAGCAGAGAGGACCAACTGACTTACTCTGGGTCTGGGTCTGCCGCTTAGGGGAAGAGAAGGGTGCAACAATCTACTTAAATACTGTCTGGGCAAACTATAGCCAAATTACTAAATCTTCCAGCTTCTTGGAACTGAATTCTTCCCCACCCCCTGCTTCTTCTCTTTTCCCTCTGCCTCTCCTTCCTCTTCACTGGTCCCTGACACAAAATCGACGTACATTCTAAACTATCTTTTCTTTTTTCATTTTAAAAGCTGAAACACTTTTTTTTCCTCTATGAAATTTCTGCTGCCCTCAGATGATTCCTCTTGCTCTGGATCTCAACCAGGAAGTGGTTTTGCAATACCTGTAAGGTTTCCTTTAAACTATATCTGTAGGGAGAATAATACCTCCTTTTTCTTGCCTTGGTTTTCTTACACCAGATAGCACAGTTTGGCTTAACCACCTCAGGTTTACCATAGCATATTTTTAAGAGTTGTCTGAAGGGTAAAAACATCATAAAAATGTGCCATATATAATCTCTACAAAAACAGTTGAGACAGTTTTGTGACAAAAGAACCTCTTTATAGATTAAATTTTCTCTTTCTACAAATATGATAAAATATAATAAAAATGTAAATAATTATAAAATATAATAAACCCCCAAAAAAGGTAAAACATTGATGGAATTCTTACTTGAAAGAACCAAGGAAAGTCTCTACTCTACCTCAATTATTTGGCCTTCTGTTCGGCAAGCTGTTCTGTGATAATTTTTGAAAGATCTCTGACCAAAAAACAAAACAAAACAGAACAAAACTATTAGCTATTTATTAGTTTTTAAAAAGCATTTTACATAATTTACAATTACTTCTATAAATGTTTTCACATTTATTTCTCATAAGGAGGTCAGGTAGTATCCCCATTTACAACTGGGAAAATGGGCTCAGAGGTACTAAGATTCAAAAGTCACAAAACAATGGCAGGACTGAGACTCTTAAAAAACATTAAAGAACTCTGTCATCTTCCCATTCAAATTGCCTTTTAGTAAAATATTAATCAAAATAAACCATTAATTTAACTTGAGACCAAAATCTGCTTACTAAAATCCAAGTATACTTTTCATCTAAATCTATAATCTGTAATTATGTCAAATGTCTACAATTTAGATCAGCTCTTGTGTTTTAATGGAATTTGGCTTTCTAACTCACAAGCTCTTCAACTATTACTTATTTTACTGTACCATTTAAAAAACAATTTTTGAACGTGGACACAACAATGAAGCTAAAAGGTACAATTTGTGGAACGTGACGACATTTCCCTCTCTGCCCTTTCCCTTCTCCCTCCTTTGTTAGCTCTTTCCTCATCCATGATCAGGGCTCCCCCGGGGCTTCCTCCCTCCTTACCAATAACCCATATTGGAGACCTCTTATTACTATGCGTCCTCCACTATCCAGAGATCTAGAGATTAAATCACTGCCTCACCTGAAGCAAGAGTTAATCATCAGTTTACTTTCAGTAACTATGATAAGAAACCATCTACTTTCTCTGACTTCTTTACTAGAGGTAAAACTACCTGTACCTATAAACAAATGTAGCAAACGTCAACTCTAGCTAGCACAAGTACTAGGTAACCCCATGAGCAAAACATGCCATGAAGTACTAAACTAGAGCTTGAATCTAATCTGTGATTAAAACCAGATTTGTCCAAAACTGGAGTTACTATTACTGCAGAAACAGTTTACTTTGAAGAGATGAGATTAGAATTATCATCTAAGTTAGAAAATCAAATACTCACTTTTTCACATCACAATAAAAAGATGCAAGAGGGGGTAAACCTCCTTATTAATCTCATTAATAAGAAGGAACTGTTGTAAGAGTACTATCACTTCTCCTTTAATGCAGACATACCATTCCAGTCAAAGGTGCTGGGGTTGTGTCTGTATAGAAATAAGTCGTCCCACCGACAGTTTCCTTTTGGATCACCTGACCAGAAGATGGAGTCTGAGAAACAGGATTATTAACAGGTGTAGAGGCACTAGAAGGCACCATGTAATTTGCTGGATTTGGAGTGTGACTTCTTCTTCTGGGGGCAGGAGAAGTATGCGGAGTGATCTTGGGAGAATGAAGAGGGGAAGATCCAGCAGACAAGGACATTCCTGAGGAAGATGTGAAAATGTTTCTTAGGGAGCAAAAATTGGTTTTAAAGAAACACATCTGGAAAATAAAATGCAAACATTCATTTGGAAGAAACATCATCTTTAGCAAATTCAAGTGCAAAAATAAAAGCCATAATTTTATCTTGGTTTGTTTTAGAGAAAGCTCTGATGAAAGCAAATGTAACGACGTTTCTTTTTTCAAAGATAGACATTTCCAAATAAACTAGGAAATTTATTGCAAGAATAGTCTCCTCCATATCAAGGTTTACATGAGAAACTTCAATAGTAAGAATCATTAGTAATTTAACAAAATAATTTAATGGAAAAACGAGAAATAACAAACTGGGACTCTTTAAAAGCCTTTTTATAAGCCTTTATAGAAGCCTTTCTTTCATACAGGGCCCAATTCCCTTTTTGTGAAGAATCATTTAAAACTATGGCTATTAACAATACAAATACCACATTACCCTAAAGTAGTACAGTATTAAAAATCAAACTATTTAATGAGATTTACTAGGTTTCTTTTGGCCAAATACAATTAACAGAATGGTTTGAAAAAGCAAAACAATTAAGTCTAGTCTTAGCTGAAATACATGACAGCTTACACACTGTTTTTCAATCAAGCGATATACTGTTCTGATGCCTTTGTCTTTAACTCTAAACAGGCATATACTAATACAAATGAAAATTTCTGCAGATGCCTAACTTTGTAAAATTAGGCTAGTTGATGCCACTAGGTTCTAACAGAAGTTCTATCCAAACACAACTAGTAAGAAACCATTTTTTGTAAGGCATCCTCTATTATGATTCTAAGGTGAAGAAAGGGAAAGGATAATTGTCTTAACCCTTCAGGAGATTCCAAGCTAGCTGAGAAAACAAGACCAGGTCACATGTAAAAGACAAAAAATGACTTACAAAAACACTCAAAATATAAATTAAGATACTGCAAACTACATGCATAAATGCAGATGGAATGCAAATTAATTAAAACCAGGTAGAATTAATCAAAGGCTTAATGGAGGTGATCAGTTCTGAGCAGAGATCGAAAAGGGTTTCTAGAGCTACAGTTACACTTCTTGAAAAACTTGGCTTATCCACAAACTGTTTTCTGGCCATTTGGGAAAAGACTAAAACCCACACCTTAGAGTAATATGCCATCTTACAATGCAAGGAAAATGTTTATACCAAAATGCCTCTGATCAGAGAAATATAATTAACAGGGACATGAATTTCAATTTTGAGGCATTCAAAAAACAAACACCAACACTGTTTTTTGGAAAGATGTAGGTAGACAAAACTAAAGTGAGAACTGAGATAACACTTATTTTTACTCCGGATAGCCCTCTGCATTTTTTAAAGAGCCTTAACATAATTATTTTGTCTGATTTTCTGAGCAACTAAATGAGTTAGGCAGGTGAGGCAGGTCAAGTTACAAGCACCACAGGAGAGATCAGAATTCAGACATGAAGAGGTTTTTTGATTTGACCAGTGACATTTGTGCAAATTCAACAGCAAAGCCTCTTGGCTCAAACCCAAGTCTCCAAACTCCAAACGTAACACTCCTAACTGGATAACACAATGTCTACCGCATTGACATTAAAACAGGCCAGGGATTCTCAAGTATGTCTTAAATGTGTCTAAGAGAGACTTTAAAAATCTAAACCCCCTTTCAAAAAATCATTATTTGTAAGGAAGCCAAGCTACTATATTAAGATATAAGCATATTTAAAAAAAAAACAAAAACTGTTCCAGAGTTCTGTTTTTCTAACTCTGTATTACACATTTAATTGCAGGTTAATCCATAGAGCAAAAATTGAATTACTGAACTATTTTCAAAAGATAAATACTCCCCACTTACCTAATATGAAATGCATTTAAGATAGTTTTCCTAAAGCTAGTGTCCAAGTCTTTCCAAGACAAAACTGGCCAAGTCACCAAAGATGAATAAATTTGTTTACTACCTTTAAATTAAGCAACAGCAACAAATATAGCTACCAATTCTTGAGCACTTTCATTGTGGCGGGCACTAATAAAAGTACTTCATATACATCAGTGTATGTAATCCTCACAACAACCCTGTGAGGTAGGTATATAGTATTCACCTCACTGCAAAGAAAACATTAAAAAAGTTTTTAAATTTATTTTAAGGACTAATATAGGTTATTAAACAAAAGAATCAAGACTCAACTCAGGTCTATTGATTCCAAAGCTTATGCTCTTAGCCAATATGCTATCCAGTCACCCAGTTCCTAAGTCTTGTACTAGAGAGTAGAAAGGGGATCCATTGTCCATAGTAGTAGCATTAGTGACTACATAAGCCACATGGGGTGGAGGAGGTGCAGCATGGGGTGCAGGGAAAGATTCTGACATCAAAGTAGGTGTGCAAGTGAGACAAAAGAATCTCTCTTTAAGGTTGAATACATGGCAAAAGATTACCAAAAACAATCTGTGGTCAGTTAAGAAGGAAATTCACAGTATAGAATTTTTAAGTTGTAAAGTAACAAGCTTTCTCTTAAGAATTTTTAATTTTGTAGCTATTCTAATAGAAAGTTGCAGCACTGAAATCTGAGTTCATATATCTGAGCTGAGGCAGACTACAGTTATTTAAACACATTCAAAATAAAACATGTACACTATTAAGCATCACTACCCATAGGGGCAACAGGATATTTAAATGTATATGGAGCTAAAAATGAAATTAACCCCTGAATTACTGAAACATCAAACCTAGTCACATAAGGCACAGCTTTGTGTCACCAGAATAGTTTACAAACATGTTAAAGAACTGAGTAAAATATGCACACATCTGCTCGAAGAGAGGTATTCTGTACCTAACTACTATGAAGACAATAGCCACAACATACTTAATGTCAACCACCTAGATACAACACTAAATTATAAACAGCACAAAGGAGTAGAACCATACTACAGAAACGAGTAGTCAAAAATAAAGATGAATTAAAATGAACAGATTTGGTTTCATCTCTCTCACATGTAAATACTCCTTTATAAGTTCTAGCTTTCCTTATACTGGGGATAAGGGCTACTTGTGGTTATTACAACACCAACACCCTGCTCTTACTGGTACTCAACCACCAGAACACTTAAGCAAATATAGTAACCACTGAGGATACTGTAAGAGACAATCTGGAAGAATGAAAATTTGTATTTAAAAAAAGATGACTTAGAAGTATTTCATTTTTGTATTTATTGCTTGTGTTAGTTTTTGTAGTATACTCTTAGAATGACATTTTGGTGACATCATATACCATAACTACATTATAATTTATTAGGTGAATATGCAAACTGTGAGACTTAAGTCATATATGTTAAATTAACTGCTTTAGAACATTTTAAAAATCTTCTCTTAAATGTATCCTAATTCAAATAAAAGTGAGGAAATAGTAAAGAGATGCTCCCTGGAGGAGTTAACCAGAACAATTAACAAAATGTAAGAAATGATATTAAAAAAACATCAAGGCTAATATACAAAGTATCAGTGTTTTTGGATGACATGATTCTATACCTGAAAAACCCAAGAAAACCAACAAAAAAGACTCTTGTAAATAATGACAGATTTTGGGGCGCCTGGGTGGCTCAGTCATTAAGCGTCTGCCTTCGGCTCAGGTCCTGATCCCAGGGACCTGGCATCGAGCCCCGCATCAGACTCCCTGCTCGGCGGCAGGAAGCCTGCTTCTCCCTCTCCCACTCCCCCTGCTTGTGTTCCCTCTCTCACTGTGTCTCTCTCTGTCAAATAAATAAATAAAATCTTAAAAAAAAAAAATGACAGAATTCATTAAAGCAAATGGTTACAATATTAATATATAGTAAATGAACAGCACTCCTAAGTACAAACAACCAGTTAGGACAATACTGTTTCTGGGAAATGAGAGACTGAGCTAACATGATACCCTCCCCTCAACCCCTATCAATGCTGTGAATACACGGAACTATGAGATATAATATGACCCAAATTAAAGTATAGCTGAGGTAAAAAGGAACAACAACAAAAAACTCCAAGATAAGAAATTAAAGAAAAATATGGAATTAAGAGGTTATACTGTGGAAGGTTTGAGAAAAAACCTAGGCTAATTGAGGCTTTAATGCCCACATGAGAATAGGAAACATGGCCTTCAGCCCATAACACGTGTGGAATGGAGCTCTAATATCAGTGTGAAGCCCAGAAGTCTGGAAAAGCTGCAACATCAGTGAATATAGGATGAGAAAACTTCTTTCTACCTACTGGCCCATGAGAGGCAAAAAGTAAGCTTGCTTGTGGAAGAGAGATGGAGGAAAGGAGAAGGCTGGGGTTGTGTCGAGAGAGAAGAACACTGTGCCTATATCAGGCGCAGGTAGAGGAGATAAAATTCCCAGGAGACATGTCACAGGCATCCCAGTGAGAAAGTAACATAAAGCTTGAACTGCACGGGACACTTGCATGAAGCAAACACCAACTGTTCTGATGAATGCTTCCACAACCCAGAACAGACAAGATCTCTCCCCAGAAAAACAACCCCGCTTTTTAAAAGAACTCCCAAAGTAGGAGTCTGCATGCACAATATACTTGAGAATTAATACCCTGAGAAAAAGGAATCTCAGAAAACAGAACGCTGTAAGACATAAAACTAAAATGATTAAAGACATGAGAGAAATGACAAACATCATGAAGGAACAGAATATTTGTTCTTCTTAAACAGAATTAGACTCTTTTGAGAGTGAAAAATATAATCACTGAAATTAAAGGGAAAATTCAATAACTGGCTAATATGAAGAATATATAAAGAACTCTTATGACTCAACAATAAAAATAAATTTAAAAACAGGCAAAGGATGTTTGGCTAGTTCAACATAAAGCCAAAGGATTTTCCAAAGAAGATACACAAATGGCAATTAAGCATATAAAAGAAGCTCAACATCATCAGTCATTAGAAACATGCAAATCACAACCACAAAACCACCTCATGCCACTAGGATACAATCAAAACCAAGGACAGTAACAAATATTAGCGAGCAAATGGAAAATCGGAAATCCTCATACATTGCTGGTGGGAATGTAAAATGATGCAGTCACTTTGGAAAACAGTTTGGCAGTTCTTCAAATTGTTAAGCATAGTTATCATATGACCCAGCAATTCCACTCCTAAGTATGTTATCCAAGAGAACTGAAAACATGTTCAAACGCACACTTGTACCTGGATGTTCATAGCAGCATTATGCATAATAGTCAAAAAATGGAAACAACTCAAATGTCTATCAACTGATAAATGTGTAAATAAAATCTGATCCATCCATACAATGAAATGTTATTCACCCATAAAAGGGGTGGGGAATCTGATATTATGCTATAACATGGATGAACCTTGAAAACATTGTTAAGTGAAAGCAGCCAGACACAAAAGGTCATGAACTGTATGATTCTATTTATATGATATGTCCAGAACAGGCAAATCCTTTATAAAGACCTGAAGTCAATTAGTGCTTTCCAAGGACTAGAGATAGAGAAAATGGGGAGTAACTACTAACGGGTATGAAGTTTTCTTTTAGGGTGAAGAAATGTTGTGGAATTAGATAGTAATGATGGCTACACAACTATGAATATGTTAGCATATTCACCACTGAACTGTAAACTCTGAAAGGGTGAATTTCATGATTTGTGGGTTTTACCTCAACCAACAAACAACACATAAAAATCTAGGTATATAATTAACTAGAAATATAGGGCTTGTATTAAGAAGAGGTTACAACCCTACTAACTAACAGAAACAAAAGGTAACTTGAACAAAAGGAAATAAATACCCGTACTTACTTGTTATAAAGATTTCAATTCTACCCTTAACTAATGCTAGTTCAATATAAAGCCAAACCAATTATATCTATGTGGAAAAATAAACATTAAGAATAGCCAGGAAAATTATTAAAGAAAATTAAGTACAGCAAAAGAATAAAAAGTAAAAGAAGAATAAAGTATAAGACCAGAAGATAGTAAAAAGTGACCAGAGCTACAGTAATAAAAATGTTTGATAAAGAGTCACATAAAGAGTGGGTCAATACAACAGAATGGGCACAAAATTAGACCTCAAATACATATGAAGAAATAAGATAAAGGTGACATTTCAAACTTTAGTGGAGGAGAGGACAGCAGTCAGATATAACTTACTGCTGTCACTAAATGACAGAATGAATACAGACATAAGCAAAGATAGTTATTTAGATAAAACAGGTATAAGCAACTGACCCTTTCGTTCACTTTTCCCACATAAATTTCAGATAAACATTCAGACTGAATATTTAAGAGTTCAAGAAAAGTACTTCAAAGAATATTTTTAAAAATATAATGTTATGAAGACACAAAATGAAAAAGTCAAAAAAAAAATGTTAATCAATTTAACCTCTTCAAAAATAAATTTCCTACACGGCAAAAAAAGATATTTCCAACACTTAAAAAAAGGCTAATCTGCTTAATGTAGTTCTTAAAATCATTAAGAAAACAGAAAGCAACCAAAAGAAAAAGGAAAAATTACACTACTAGTCAGTTTGTAGACAAGAAAATTTAATGCCTAAAATATGTAAAAAGATGCTGTTATTCACTAACAAAGAGACACAAATTAAAACCAGCATTATCACTGGCCTCCTCTCAGACTGGCATAGATTAAAAAGTTTATTTAGACAATTAAAAAGGTGGGTAGCATATAAATACTGTCACACACTTGTAATATCAGTTATTACAGTCTTTTGGAAAACAATTTGACAATACCTATCAACTGAGACTTTTTAATTGACATGATAATGGTAAACAATTCAAAGCCATAAAATGAAAAATAAAAGCTGTGAACTCCATAAAAATGGTATTTTTGTCTTGCTCATCTTTTAGACCCACAGGAGTCACTGAATAAAGGCTTTACAAATAAATGCTAAGGTTACTTTTAAATCCCTTCTAGGAAAAAAAAGTGATTATTTTTTTCTTTCAGAGAAGTTAAAAAAAAAAAAAAAAGATGTCCTCTCAGATAACAGATGCATCTGAGATGCCAAGAATAAAGATCTCCCTAAATATGAAAATATTAGCGACATTCCTTTTAAAATCAAGAACATGACAAAAAATGTCAATTATGACTACTTCTAAATAATACCAGATTAAAGGCCTTAGCCAATGCAACAAAACAACAGAAGAAAGGTTGCAAAGGAAAAAATAAAGCTGTCATTATTTGCACACATATAAGAATCTATAAAATATTAGAAATACCAAAGTAACCAACATACAAAGGTCAATCACATTTTCCACACACTAGAAATAATTAGAAAAATTTTATTTTTTAAAGACAGCAATTATAATACCAACAAATACTGACTACAAAGTGTCTCAGAAGATCTAACAAAATATACGTAAAGACCTGAACACAGAATATTATAAAACTCGGTAGGAAGACCTGGAAAAAAGATAGAAAAGGAGAGATAGTCCATATTCATAGATAGGAAGATGTGATGATGATGGTTCTCTTCATCGAAAGATTCAATGCAACTTCCCTGAAGACACCATGTTGCCTCATGTATCCACAAGTCTCCCAAGCTCCTTCCTCCCCTGGGACATTAGTCGACAACCCTCCCTGCCAACACCAAATTCTCTAAACCCCATCCTCATAGTAAATTCCAATTCATCCTTCTGAAAGATCTTCTCACTCTATAAAAAATTATCTCGATACCTGTATTTTAAAATTATTCCCATCATTTTGGATTTTATCTTTTACAGCAAGTACCACACGTTTTAAATTGTCTCTTTGTAGGAAAGAACTATATACCTTAATCCTCTCTGTATTCCTAACTATACTTTGTGATAGCACAGTTGTCAGCACACAAGAAATCTGTAAAAAATAAACTGATATAGAGGTGAAAGTTTCCTCTTTTTGACACCAACAACCAAGATGCTAAATAGAGCAACAGCCATGATCAGGAAATGGAGAATGCCATCACCAGAATTACCTGAGTATAACAGGAAGTTGGGAGGAAAAAAAATCAATGTGTATGCTATCAGGTGACATATATGTTGACC
This sequence comes from Halichoerus grypus, assembly GCF_964656455.1. Taxonomy (NCBI): domain Eukaryota; kingdom Metazoa; phylum Chordata; class Mammalia; order Carnivora; family Phocidae; genus Halichoerus; species Halichoerus grypus. The sequence goes on from NC_135715.1 coordinate 72,395,030, forward strand.
GTCGCTATTTAAAAGCAAATGTGAAACAAGCCAAAAACCATTGTGAAAGAGAGGAATTTGAAAGAATTTGGGGTGAGGACATTCTTATAGAACAGTCTGATTATTTTAGCATTACTCTTTCCAGGTCAATGTAGCTTGGGTAAACCTACCTTACACTAATAACTTTAACAAAATTCCAATAGCCAAACTAAATCCCCTATAATAAATTGTCATGTATGACTATACTGAAGAGAACAGTTTAGATAAGAAATTATCAAAATATATCTCATACTGAACAGATGGACTTAAATTGAAGAAAACACACTCTTAGCAACAGAGTCAATATTTGGGGCCTCATCCAAGAGAAAATCATACTAAGGAATTCATGTGATAATACCCAGTAGTACAAAAAACAAAGTTACTACTAAAAATACATTTCTTAATTTATTCATTTTTTAACCAAATTCCCCAATACCACCACCTTCCTAAAATAAAATGATACAGTTACAGCCCAAAACACAGACACTAAGTTTTTACTCCTAAATTCTAAGGGTCTTAAACATACTAACAATACATTTTCTTCCACTCTGCTGATGATTTAAAGGATGGGTATAAAACGTCAACTCCAAAGTTAGGTTCAGAAGACCCGACTTGCTCTTTCAGTGCTTCGGACACAAACTTTAATTCTTAGTTCATTTCTATCACTAGCTGTTCTTAGCCGAAAGAGAAAATTAGTTTAAGTATTTAATTATAATCATTTTAACAACTAAAAGTTTGGATATCACAGAGTTATTTGCAATTTGATTATCTGCAATTTGCAACCTGTCAAACAAATTATTTGCAATTTGCAACTGTTAAATAAATCCCCAAGATACTCTAGGTAACTCTACTGTATGCAGGACAGATTTCTACTGAATAGAACTTCTTGAAATAAAATGTTAACAGTTACAGAATAACGTAAGAAATGCACTAAACTCTCCATATAATAATTACTGTATAAATAAAACTGCTTTAAAATATAATCCTTAGAGTTTCTCCATAAATTTAGTATCAAAGATCCTTGGCCGGGGGATCCTCAGGACCATCCCTATGTTTAGAAACTCACTGGAACTCAAAGGATTCAGCATATAGTTGCACTCATGGTGAAGATTTATCACAGCAATGTAATAAGCAAATACATCCATATCTCAAGGGAAAAGCACACAGGTGGAGCCCAGAGGAATTCATGTGTATGTTTCCTTACACTCTCTTCCTCTCATGAGGGTTCACACAGCTCACTATTCCTCCAGCAACACGTGTACAATTTATGTGCCCAGAGAAGCCCATCAGAGACTCCATGCCCTTGGTTTTTATAAGGAACTGATTATAGGCACCCTCTGCCTAACACATACCAGAATTCCAAACTCCCAGAAGAAAAGCAGATGTGCAGCATAAATTAAATTGTTTACATAAAGAGTCTAGGCACAGTAAACCACCCTCATCAGTTGGGGAACAGTGGGAACACTCCTTAACTCCAAGTTCCTGGATATCAACCAAGGGCCAACCTTGCAAGCAGGCTTTTTTAAAGACACAAGTCTTTAGCCTGCTATGTTAACTCACTTCTGCACAGACACCTTGAATTGTGTCCAGTAAAGTCACCACTGTTTCATAATTCTGCTCTAAAGTGAATATTGTTACAGAAAAATACAAGAGCAAATGTTTTGTTTTTCCTATCTAAACATATGTCCCAGGAAAGGAACAGGAGAAAAAAAGTAAACCTTAAGATACGGCAGTGAATTTCACTACTTTTTATCCATACACCTTTAGAAAAGATTACATATATTAGTGATGTATACTCCATGGCCAGGAGCATAGAGCAAAGAAAAAATGAATGTAGTTCATATAAAAAGGAGCTGAACCTATGTGCTTCATTGCTCCTATCTCTAAGTATTTGAACTATCTAAATATACACACTAAATGTTATGGCTTAAAATAAGATTGTAGCTACTAACATTAAATAGAAAAGACTTTGTAATAAAATAGTGAAGTCATATTTTCTTAGCTTCTAGCATAGAAAAATTATAGAACCCATTCAAAAAGTTTACTTATTTAAACATTAGAAGATTATGAAACAAAACTTTATACTTAGTAAATAACTGCTGGATTCTGAGGAATCCTACAGAGGACCATCTAGGCTATGATTTGGTATATGCATCATAAATAAAAGTAGCTGCTTTCAGCTTCAGTAGCTTAAAAACTATTCATAGCCTTTATCCCAGAAATTCTAGTTCTAGAAAGTATCCTAAGAAATCACCCTAAATCCTAGTTAAGATAAATATATATATATATATAACAGAACATACACATACATGCTGCTTTTTAAAAGATAACACTATGATTCAACTTTTTAATAGATGAAGTAACTTTTTAAAAACCGAAAGGCAGGGGCATCTGGGCGGCTCAGTTGGTTAAGCGTCTGCCTTCGGCTCAGGTCATGATCCCAGGGTCCTGGGATAGAGCCCCGCGTCGGGTTCCCTGCTCAGCAGGGAGCCTGCTTCTCCCTCGCCCTCTGCCTGCCTCTCTGCCTACTTGTGCTCTCTCTCTCTCTGTCAAATAAATAAATAAAAATCTTAAAAAAAAAAAAAAACAAAAGGCAATTTGAAGGTTAGAGAAAATACTGTCAATCAACTAAAGTCTATTAAGGTGCTAAGAATGGTTTTAGGGGAAAATAGCTCATTATAAGTGATGCATTATAATGTGAACTAAAATTTTTCTCATGACATAGTTATTTGATCCAGTTAGGAAATGTAGAAAAGCTATTTTTTTATTGTTATGTTAATCCCCATACATTACATCATTAGTTTTAGATATAGTGTTCCATGATTCATTGTTTGTGCATAACACCCAGTGCTCCATGCAGAACGTGCCCTCCTCAATACCCATCACCAGGCTAACCCATCCTCTCACCCCCCTCCCCTCTAGAACCCTCAGTTTGTTTTTCAGAGTCCATCGTCTCTCATGGTTCTTCTCCCCCTCCAATTTCCCCCCCTTCATTCTTCCCCTCCTGCTACATTCTTCTTCTTTTTTTCTTTCTTAACATCTATTGCATTATTTGTTTCAGAGGTACAGATCTGAGATTCAACAGTCTTGCACAATTCACAGCGGAAAAGCTATTTTTTTTTTAAGATTTTATTTATTTATTCATGAGAGACAGAGAGAGAGAGAGGCAGAGGGAGAAGCAGGCTCCCAAGGAACAGGAAGCCCGATGCGGGACTCGATCCCAGGACCCTGGGATCATGACCTGAGCCGAAGGCAGACACTTAACCATCTGAGCCACCCAAGCGCCCAGAAAGCTATTTAAATAATTAATAATGTTACCGAAAATAAAATCAATTTCTTGTAAGTTTACATTCTGAATAACCTTGAGCATAAGCTTGTTTGCACAAATATTAAAGTCACCATCATCTATATTGCCTTATAATAAAAGAATATAGAAATTTAAAAATCCTACAATTAGAAAAATCCTAGTCAATATTTTTGTTTCATGATAATCACCCCATTGAGTCACCCTTAAACTTTTAATTATCTTCTTAAAGGTAACTTAAGAATCTATTTAATTATCTACTAAAGATATGTAAGAATCTACTTCACGAACTTGTCAATAGTTTGAAGAAAATATTTTATAATTTCCAATTTTTAAGCCAGAAGTAGACTAAGCTTTTTCTCTCTTTTTACAAATCAGACACCTGGGGCCCAGAGTCACTCAGTGATTTGTTCAGTCATATAAATTCAGTGATCATAGAAATGAAACTAGAATCTAGGCCCCCTGAGTGCTAATACAGCTCAGTGTAGTACTCATACTGTTGAATTTAACCTAAATTTAAATCCCTAATGACTATATAAAAATAATGTACCTAGAAGGAAAAGTTACAGTATAAAGAGAAAAACATGGGTAAAGGCAGAATTGTCAAGTTTCTGCCTGTCAAATATAAAATATTAAAGGAGGGGAGGACGGTACAACCAATTAAAAACATTTATCTGTTAAAGTTTCTGGAATTCTACAGTAAGTCTTAAAATGACACCATAGTCCTAAAGGTTTAGGGACCATGAGAAGAAATATGGGACTATGAAGCCACGTAGAACTGCTACAACAAGAGTGATTCAGAAGGTACTTGAATTTAAAAACTGTATGAGATATCAAAGTTTCTGAAGAATCCTAGCAATATGGATGTCTGGGTTATTTTCTTTATTAAAGATTTTTTAAAATTTATATATCCAGTGACAATAATTTTTCTCCCCCCCAGAAGTTATTATTAAATTGATAGGATGCATTTTATACTATATGGCATCTGAGAATCTAGAAAAGTATGGTAAATCTAGATTATGGGTTTGATCACTTTTCTGCCAAACAACAGCAATAATCCTTCAAGATCTTGCCATCAAGTAAAAAAGTCTATTTTATTAAATTTTAATTTGGAAACATTTTACCATCAATGTTAAGCTACAAACTGAGGTAAGAAAACTTTCAAATAAACATATAACTGAGACAACCATCATACAGGCATGTGTATATTTTAAATGTGGATCTAATCCTCAAACAGACTGTACAAAATAAAACAAACCAGCCCCCAAAAAGCAACAGAATTAGGAAGTAATAGCTAAGATAATAGGCTTTACTTCTTTACCCATAATAATTTCATCATCCCATCAAATTAAGCTTTGCAAATAATTATCAAAACTGGCTAAAAATGTTTGTAATTAAAAGTACCATGCTTAAGGTCAAAATACTTATGCAGCTAATGAACCTGAAGCTGAACTGTATAAAAGCTCATGGTCTACATAGCCCAATTTTCCGAACTCTGACATGACAGATGATAATTTGCACTTCTAGCCTAAACAATAAAAGATATTCAGCAGTGAACTAAAATATTGGCTAGGTAAAAGTCCCATTATTTTATATATTTTAAATCATGCTAACTTTCAAATGACTAAAATAAATATATTTGCAATCCTAAACCACAAGATTATGTGTGTTACTGCACAGATGTACATTTGGCCAAAATATTCCCTATGACATGCCATACCCTATTTTTAAAAGCCTCCAAAAAGACAATCCACAGTATTCCTGCAAAATTTATTATGGCCTAGAATATTAGGATAAGAAATATTTTCCTTCTGTAGCTTAAATCCCTCACAGTTTCAGATTTTAAAATCCATTTAAACACCGTAATTATTCTCATTTCCTTGAAGACTGATACTAAAAAATACTGTACTTTTTAAGGCAAAAATTAGTAATTATCAAAAGCATATCACAATATTAACCATAAGCCAAAATGTAAATTATTCACAGATCTAGTAAAATATACACTAATCAAATTAAGTTCAATTTAGTCCTAAAAGTTTCACACCACAAATGCACACTACCTTTGCAAAGATGAAACAACCCAAATGCCAAAAGGTTTACTTGAAAGAAATGTTTATAACCCCGTGTGAAAAAAGGGTACTTGGATTCAGCAAAATCCTATGCTGACCTCGTGGGGGTGTACTAATTCTTGCTGGCAACAAGTAGCAGTAAAACTTTAGAATTGTTCCATGAAGTGTGGTGATAAAATGAAAACGGAGTCAATAAGGATATTGATGTTAATTGCCAGAACTGATTCCTTCACAAACCCTGTTTTCACAACAGCAACCCCTTATGATTAGGGGAATTAAAAGTTGCTGAACTCAACAATCCCTTCACAGTTAAACCAACAGACCCCTCATAGAGCTGTCCAACGCTGCCCAAACTATCCATCCTTTAGTCGAATCAGTCAGTTTCATGAATTGTAGGATTTATCTTCAAGTCCAGTGCTGACTCAGAGGGTAGCTTGTTCCCTAGAGAAAACAACCAACAAAAATCAGAACAGCTACTGCTCATAAGCTCTTTCAACACCCAAGTGGAAAGGACAACTTATTGGGTCCAAAAAATAGTTCAACTTCCTTTCAACTAGAGAAGTAGCCAATAAACTGAAGGCAGCTATATGCCATAGGCAGGTCTTGGTTAAAGCTTTCACTCAGTTACAGCAAAGAAACCTTAAATAGATAAAAAAGCTTACATGAAAAGCTATCACACAAACCATATGGTTTCTCACTCAAGAAGAAATTTACAGGGTATATAAATGAAAAGTATTCCAAGGGACAAAGCTGTTGTTTTGTTTTGATTTTTGAAGAGCTGATTTTCATGTGTGTGTGTGTGTGTGTGCGCGCGCGCGCATGCACGTGCGCAAGAAACAGAGAGTGAAGTGGGGGGGAAATTAAATGTCGCCACCCAGAAGTAGTCTACATGTCTTAGGGTAGCTTTGCTTAAAGCCATACATAAAAAAACCAGTGAAGTGTTATGTAATTCCTTAAATGCAAGGTCTTCATTCACTAGTTAGAGAAAATACTCTGAATCAAAAGACAAAAATATGTTCTGTTTCAGGACTTGGCAATAGTGGGTTGCCTCCCTATTATTTCTAAAACCAAAAAATCAACATGCACAGCCTTCGAGCTTGGAGATATACCACAACAAAACAAGGGGCCTTTCCACTTCAGGAGTTAGGGGTTTTGTCTACAATCATGCTATTACGGAAAAGGGAGGCAAAAAACTCAGTAAGAAAGGCAACCAGAGAGCTCAAGCTAATTTCAGAACACAGAAATGTCATTTTGTCCTTTCATGTGAATTGGATTAAAAGACTTTCATAAAAGAAATATGTTACTCAAGACTGTCTCCAGAAAGAATCATGAAGGTGACCAATACAACTTTTCATTTTTTAAAAAAATTTATTAATTCTATTATTTATTCATTCAAGTGTGGGAAAAATTCTAATCCCAATCTTCCCCTTGCCATTTCCAAGTTGTAATATGAAAATTCTTGATTCTCAAACCAAGAATCTCAGTGCCTGAGAGCTCAGATTTATGGAGGACAAAACTATTAATACCGATACACTGCCTTGAAAATTGTGCTCACTTGCATATAAGGATCTGACACTTTGGTAATTTGCGGGGTTTTCTGCTTCGGTTTGGCTTTAAAGTCTTACTGATTCCTCACTTTCCCAGCCTTTCTCAGAGACTGAGTTAAGCCCTAATGAGCTAAGACACTTATTGCACGTCACAAAATAGTCACTCAAATCATTGTCTGTATTCTGTGGTTCAGATGAAGAATCTCAGTTCAGAAAAGCTCTAACCCTCCCAGCTTCCTTAAGTACCAGTAAGTTCCCTCCTATTGAAAAATAGGCCTTCTGGGCCAGTGGTTTTCCAACTGTATCAAGTAAAACCCTAGGCTTCCAGAAAAGCTTCAGGGTTGTGTAAATTTCTTGATTTGAAATTCTTTTATCTATTTTTTCAATATTTATTAAATCAATAATAAAATCACAAACGCAGGTCCAAATAGTATGCATTCATTTTTAGCATACTAGAGATTATCACGAACATACTTAGTTTGTATTGGATTACAGTATTTTCATAGAGATCCCAGAATAAAGCCTCTCTCTCCTGTCACCGCTCTCTCTTTCTATATATATATATATATATATATATACACATACGGGTTTTGTATTAGGAAGGTAGTGACTCTGGAGTAATCTTTATTTAAATGCACAGGTACTCATACAAAGTTGAATAAGAGCACAACTTACTCATATGAATTATGATTCTCATGTTACTATATGATACAAAACATAGAAAAGGAGATTGAGGAACAAAGAGTAATTATTATCCTTTACCCACCAATTTCAAGCTATTGTGTTCAACAAAGTACCACACAGACTTGTTATTCTCACTGAATAACTTCATGAATAAATTTTTTTTTTTTTTTTAAGATTTTATTTATTTATTTGACAGAGAGAGACACAGCGAGAGAGGGAACACAAGCAGGGGGAGTGGGAGAGAGAGAGAAGCAGGCTTCCCGCGGAGCAGGGAGCCCGATGCGGGGCTCGATCCCAGGACCCTGGGATCATGACCTGAGCCGAAGGCAGACGCTTAACGACTGAGCCACCCAGGCGCCCTTCATGAATAAAATTTTAAAACCTGACCCTGTAAATGCCAGTTTTATCAACTTTATATAAATTTAGATTTGGAGATTGTATATGGACTTCACAAGCATTCTGCTGCTTTAAAACAATATTTGAAAACCACTGTTCTAAACTCTAATTAAGGCTTGGTATTACTGGTTCACAGGTCCCCTAGGGGCAGAAATGGTAATTAAGTCTTTAGTTTCTGATGCCTGCTGAGTTGGAAGTTCCTGTTATCTGTACTCCAAACCACCTTTCCAGTCTTATCTCCTCTCCTCACATTCTGACAACTCTCAAAACACAATGTGCCAAACTCTGGAGTGCTAATGGCAAACAAAACTGGTAAAGATTTTAAGAGAGAGGTACTAGGTACTTTAACTATATGGAAAAGGTATCTATCTATCTCAGTGCCATTTTTCATTAATTTTTCCAAGTTCCTGCCCAATCTAACCTTTTCCACTTGCCTAGCAATTTTATTTTTTTAAAGATTTTATTTTTAAGTAATCTCTACACCCAACGTGGGGCCCCAACTCATGACCCTGAGATCAAGAGCCACATGTTCTACCGACTGAGCTAGTCAGGCACCCTTGCCTAGCAATTTTAATCTTAAAATGGAATCCCACTCTTCTGATATTTCAGAGATGAAATATCACATCACACGCATCACATAAATGGTAGATTTCAGAGATATTTCTTTGAAAAGATAGGTGAAAAAGAAACTCTACATAACAAAAGCAGTGACTAAGAGCCTACGTGTAGAAACAGAATTATCCATAGGAGCTAATGATAGTCATTTAAATTGTCATGTGGAATGACTGCATGCTGGTACCAACACACAGCTTGTTTTAAGAAAACAAAACAAAGTGCCAACTGGTTAAAAACAAAAACAAAAACAAAAACACACCCTGCCCTAGTCTCTCGAAGGAAACTCCATGGACTTCCTCACAATCAGCATTTAAAGGTAACACCTGTTCCAACAGAAGAGCAAAGCTTCAAGCCTATGCTTCAGTAACACACCTGAGATTTTCTTCACATCTGTTCAGTCTTCCAACTATCAGGTTGAATTACTTTTTAAAGTTCACTAATTGAGTGAGAGCATTTCTAGATTATGCTATTCACCTGGTTGAAACAAACAGAAAAAACAAAAACTTCACAGATTCTCAACTGTGATTAAAATGTTTAAAGAAATCCTATCCATCCTTTAAACCCATCTCCAGTATTTCCTTTTCCATGAACCTTTCTTGCCTGGACATCCTCATTCAAATCAGGTAAAATCTCACCTTTCTTAAAATTTTCTGGCATTTAAAACTTTTTTTTCTTTAGAAGTCAAAGGGCAGATATCAGAATCTCCTGTGAAATCTTTAAAAATACAAAGGCCATTGCTCCAAATGAGTAGTTTCTGATTCAGTAGATCTTAGATGGGGCAGGGAAAGCTCTATTTTGGAAGCACCACAGATTAATCTGTAACTACATATGAAAGCTTACTGGAACCACTGCATGAGATCAGGCACTGAGCAAGGTTCCAGGAATTCAAGAAATAAGACCCAGTCCCGATCTCATGAAGTTCACACTCTATCATAAATAAAGCCCACTAAAGTGCTCAAATTTTTCCAATTTAAAAATTTACTTTAGGTCTCCATGTGAGATCACAATAATGGATAAAATGTTATAAATGCCTCCAGAAGAAGCATTTAACTTTAGTGGAGAAAATGTATATAAAACATAGGCAAATTTTTTTTAAGATTTATTTTAGAGAGAGCGAGAGAGCACATGCGTGAGTGAGCAGGATGAGGGGCAGCAGGAGAGGGAGAGAAAGAATCTCAAGCAGACTCCCCACTGAGCGTGGAGCCCAACGCATGGCTCGATCTCATGACCTGAGATCCTGACCCAAGCTGAAATTAAGAGTTGGACACTTAACCGGCTGAGCCACCCAGGTGCTCCAAAACAGACGAAATTTTAAAAATATATTATGAGATACTCAAGCACTATAGAAGCACAGAGAAGAATAACCAGAGAGGTAGAAATGGCTTTGGGGAAAGAAAATGAGGCATCTGACCTAATCAATGAAAAACAGGCAAGAGCTCAAGAAACTGAAAAGCCTTCCAGGCAGAGTAAGGTCATAAGCAAAGGCACAGAGATGGGGGTGGGGGGGGCAGCTGACCATGTTCAAATACATATTCTCAAATAGGATGTGTACTTTATAACAGAGTAGGTTCTCCATGAAGTAGAATTAAAGGGATGAGGCTTATTTAATCAGAAAAGAAAGCAGCAGTCTTTAAATAGTTATCTTCAATTGTTTTAATTCTAAAAATACTCAGCATCTAAACATAGTTTCTGCCACAAGGGAGTTTATATTCCAATGGGCATAAATAGGACCACTCATCCTAATTTAAACAAAAATAAAACTTCAAATTGTAATAAGTTCTGATAAGGAAATAAAAAGGGCAACATGAGGAAAATAATGGTGGCAAATGTCCTTTAAATTAGTCAAAGACTTTGTGACATTTTAGCTGACACCTAAGAGAAGGAAAGAACCAGTCACAGAAAGAACAGGTGGAGCAACATATGCAGAGAGCATGAGCCAAAAAGGAGCTTGACATATCTGAGGAAGGCCAGCATGGCTGTAACTGAATACACAATGGAGAGGAGAGAGTGGAAGGGTGAGATTTAGACAAGTATACAATACATGAATTATGTAAGCCATAGTAAGGAGCTTGGATTTTATTCTACTAACGATTAGAAGGCCATGACCTCATTTATATTTAAGATTACTTTTGCTTTTAAATGGGAAATGAACTGCAGAGGTAGACCAATTAGTCTATCATGGCCTAGTCTAGTAGGACCTGGGCAGTGTATGTTAGAGATATATGCAAATTGAATTGACTGGATTACTCATTAACTGGCTGTGGATAGTGAAGGGAAGAGAGCAAAGATGAATCTTAAGTTTCTTACTCAAGCATCTTTCAGACGGTGATGATAGGTGTACCCACTTCATAAAAGCCCTGATAAGAAAAAGCCTTAACTCCGCAAATGCAATACAGAATAATTAATAAATTCTGAAATGAACTGAAGTACCAAGGGAAGTAAGGACTATTCTTCTAAGGTAATTAAGAGATTTTCAAATGGCTTAGTTAGCTTAAAAGGGAAATGAAGCTGGGGAAATGAATTAAACAGTTTAGGATTCTTGCTACCTACAATTTTTTATAACATTAAAAAAGTATACATTCATATGCACATCCACAATAGTTCCATAATCATATCAAAATTCCAAAAAATGAAAAATTTTAGAACACATTAATATTTTCTTTTAATCATAAATACATGTGACAAAGTATCTGAAGGAGGAAAAAGTCCTGTTCTGCCCCACTGTAAGAAGACTGGTGCTTCTCCACTGTCCCTAACCCCTTAAAGCACTGGTTCTTAACCGGAAATGGACACTGGAACTGCCAGATCAGCTGTCTAAAACCAGACATGTGCAGAACTGGAGGGGAAAGGAAGGGAGGATCTGGGTGAGGAATGGCAGGTTTAGGATGGGTCTTCTTCATGTATTTTTTTTAAAAACACCGTAGGAAATGTTGATACACATCCTCAGTTGATCTTTAAAAGATTAACACTGATCCAAGCTAATTTTCACACAATTTTAATCAGTAGCTTTTTCTAGCATTAATGGCTGAGGCCATGAGGTAATACGTATTTCTACAGTCAGAGATATTTTTACATTACAGTCAGAAATATTTTTATGAACATAAGCAACAGTACTTCGTCTTACTATATATTAGTCATAAAAGTCAAAATTATTAAAATGGCAAAACAAAAAGATTACTTTACACAATTACGTTTAAAATAGACCTTTCCCCTTTTGGGGGATGGGGAGGAGGTGTCATATTTCCTACTGGCAGTTTGAATATAGTAAAAACTTCATAATAAAACCAAAGTCTCAACATCTGCTTAAGTTTCTCCAAGCAATTCCCCCATGGGGTTACTAGTTATGTCCTGTGAATACAGGTACATACAAAAATATCTCCAAAAGTTAAGTATGAGAACCAAAACTCCTAAATGTCAATTTCTCAAAATTTAAAAAATTGGAGATGTGTTATTTATTTCGCCAAATTTTAATGCAACAAAATTATAAATAAATTACTTTTCATTAGATAAAAGTTTTAAGTTACAAATATATTCTTTTTATACAAATACAGATAGAAAACTTGAGAGCTCTCTCATCAGGGAGTTAGGTAAATAAGAAAAACTATAAATCTGGTTTTGCCAGTGAAATGATGAGAACCTACTTCACTTCTACCCCTGAGATAGCTCTCAACCTTCCTCGAGGAATAGATAAAATGTCCAATACACAAAATTAATTTGCAACATAAAAAAATGCACACAAGCCACACAATATATTTTTCCTCCAAAAGAAAGCAGTCACAACCCCAAGAATAAGATAGTCATAATTTCCAAAATATTAGGAAACCACGCAATTGAACAAATCACAAAAATCCCTGCTTCTCTATAGAAGAGATTAAAATGCATAACCAATTTTTAAATAATACTGTGTGAAGTAATAAATGAATAAAATGGAATAAAAGCATTTAACACAAAAAAACACATAGACCTGTAAATCAGACAAGCAAAGAAAACTCTATCCTGTTTACAGTGTCTTTTATTCAAACTGTTTTAAAATTTCATCACTAATAAGTATATAAGATTACTAAGAGAACTTCTCCCTTTGTTTTTATTTCAGAATCACTAAAAGCAACCACCCAAAGTTACTGTTTACAATTCTTCCAATTACACCAATATATCTGTCTTTATTTGAAATTACTGGTTTTAAATTCTCATTTTCTAGTTTAACAATATGCATTCTGGGTCTCTGTTAACCTTGTCAAATAGGAAAAAAAAAAAAAATAAGAATACAGTATTCTAACCTGAAAATTCAGGTAAAAGTTTTGGACTGGGCCTAACCTAAAAACTCATTCCGTAGAAATGATAGGGAATATGTACATTCACAGACCATATTTAATAGAGGCGTGATTTCACCTTAGATCTTACACATAAATTATTTTCCTAACAGATTACAGCTTTCACCCAACATGATAAAAGGGAGCATTTTGAACAGTTTTGTGGCTAAAGGCTATTCATGCTAGAACTTGAATTAAATTAATAAAAAATAAATACCTTACCTAAAAACTTACTCTGATTCTTAATACATATATGATCAATTTAAATTTGTGGATGTTTTTATGTTTATGGAAATTAAATTCTCAATGAAATATGTGAAGTATGTATTTCATAGAATTTTTTAATTGAAGGTAGTAGAGCTTCACATCCTACATGCAACTGCATCCCACATAGAGGGGAACAGAATCAAATCATCAGCTACCACTGAAATGCTTTTTAAAAGATGTGACAGAACAATTTTCTATTCTTGAAGTCTCCAAAATCTGTATTCAAAGTAAACTGAACCTTGCATTCAAAGAACCTCCAGTACTTGTGGTATACCTGATTCTACTCTTATTTTGCCATCCTTCAGTACCCACCTTAAGCCTTTTAATATACTAGTGAGAAGAAACCTAAATCTTGTTTTTAAAGACTCCATCAAAAAAAAAAAAAATTGAACTAAAAATTATTTGAATAGGACCATGAAAATATCACAAGTATTCTTTTTCATTCTTTTAAGAAGTATATAAAGAACCAGCAATATTTTTACTTTTAGGAAAATATAAAGAAAAAGCAAAAAATGTTTAAGTACTGAATCACGGTTAACATTTCAGTTACAAAAATTATATTTGATTAAAAGTACAAATATTTTTCTCTTCACTACATTACACAATAAAAATGAAAAGTTTTAACACCTCCAAAGAGTTTTCTTTCTTTTTTGTTTCTTAATGTAAATAACCTTTAATAGAAGCCATGTGGATTTGGCCAAAATAAATACAACTCAGTTTCCATCTCTGGTTTTCTTCTCAATATCTAGAAAATTTTAGCAACTGATTTATATAATCATTACCTCATTTTGGCTGATTATTTACTTGAGATAAAAAGTATCTGGACGGGGCGCCTGGGTGGCTCAGTCGTTAAGCTTCTGCCTTCGGCTCAGGTCATGTTCCCAGGGTCCTGGGATCGAGCCCTGCATCGGGCTCCCTGCTCAGCGGGAAGCCTGCTTCTCCCTCTCCCATTCCCCCTGCTTGTGTTCCCTCTCTCGCTGTCTCTCTCTCTGTCAAATAAATAAATAAAATCTTTAAAAAAAAAAAAAGTATCTGGACTACCTGGATATTAGAAACACTAAAAGCATTGAAAAATCTATTAAGTACCCTACAGCTTCCTCAAACAATTTATTTAATCTCCTTTACCAAAGTTAGGCAAACACTGTGAGTTCGTATTAGGAATTTAACCTGAGTTTTATCAACCACATACTCTGACATACTATTTGATGGAGACCATAGCCTGCACGTCTGTTTTGCTTCCCATGTCTACAAATAGTAGTCTTCCCTTTGGCCTAACTTCACCCTTACCTCTATCAACAGCCTTATTTCCATGAGTTTTCATTAGTTAATTTGACAAATATTATTAGAATATTAACTATGTGTAAACTACAGTGCCTAAACCCCTAAAAATGTTAATAACTTATCTACATTTTTAAAAACCACTGTAGGGCGCCTGGGTGGCTCAGTCGTTAAGCGTCTGCCTTCGGCTCAGATCATGATCCCAGGGTCCTGGGATCGAGTCCCACATCGGGCTCCCTGCTCAGCGGGAAGCCTGCTTCTCCCTCTCCCACTCCCCCTGCTTGTGTTCCTGCTCTCGCTGTCTCTCTCTGTCAAATAAATAAATAAAATCTTTAAAAAAAAAAACAAAAAAACCACTGTATAGGTTTGAATTACAATTTTAAGAACTATATCCTCTGGCCTGTATAGCAGGTAACTTAATTTGATCACCATAATATTTGAAGAAACATAACAGTGACCTGCCTGTCTCCAAACTTGGACTAATGATCTGAAATGGTAGGATCTTTCCTAGCCTCTACAATGGTGGCAATCTTTTAAATCACAACATTTATATTGTTTAAACGAAGGGTTAAAACAAAATGGGAGGAGGACAGGTATTTCATAACAAAACCAACTCTTCTAGATCAAAAGAACCATTTTTTGCTTCTCAAGTGATAATGAATATTTATGAGTAAATGGTGCTCTTCATTCATAGTGACAAATTATGTTTGCACTGTTTATAAACAAGTGTGTCTGATTACAAAAAATTACAAATATTCACAAAAATAATATAAGGTTAATACTAATGTTATTTTAACTTTGGATTTCTTTCCAATGAATAAAAGCTAATACCAAATTTAAAACAAAAATTGAACTTTGACTTCAAGAAAATGTTGTGATAAAATCAATAAATACCTCTCTTATTTCTCTAACATACCAATTTAGTTGACCTCTACCCAAAAACTTTAAAGCATACATATTAAAATGTAACATGTAAACAAAAGGTATTTGATTACTGGTTCATGATCCATGGGGTTTAAAATTTTAAAGAGCCATGGTCCTTATCACGTGCCAGAATAAACATTTTATTAAATGTATTACAATAATTAACTTAAACTATTTTTGTCCCATGACCATTACTGAGGTGGAAGAAATCCCCATCGCCCATTTTTTTTAATTGTTTATGATCTTGAATGAGCTTCAGTAACCCCTGTAACAATTAATTCAATGGATACTTATCTGATCACTTCAGTTATCCAGCACATAGCCAAGAAATAGAAAAAAACTAGTCTCGAAGGATAAAGTCCATGTACCTTATTCACAGGCAACAATCCTTAACTCAAAGTCTTTTTCTTATTTGAAAAAAAAAAGTATTTAAAAAAATGTGTTTGTGTTCTCAGTCCTCAGCAGATTAGGAGGAGGAAAAGAAAGGGGATAAAAGAAAAAAAGGGGAAAGACAGCATAGAGCACTAAGAACAGTGGGGTCTCAAAACAGCTTTCCAGGAAAAGCAATCTTATTAGCAACACCTGGAAACAAATTAGAATAGTACCCAAACCTACAAAATTAGGAACTCTGGAAATGGGACCCAGGAAGGCTGGGTTTTAACAAGCACTCCAGGTGATTGTGATGGACTCTCAAATTTGAGAACCACCGTCCTAAAGGTAGGAATACTAACAGCACAACACAGTCATCAATAAAAAGCCAGTAAGAACTCGGTAAAAGGGTTCAAATAAACTTGCCTGAGTATATGCATTCAGAAGGAGCACTTTAACAGATTCAGAGAACAGGAGAAAAAGGCCTTACCTTTAAGGTGTTATAATCTAACATACTGGGATGAAAGGACAATGGAAAGGGTAAAGAATCTAAGTAATTATATAACTTGAAACAAACTGCTCTACAAACTCTGACACCTAAAGGGTATCAATTAGATTCTGGTTCAATATGATCACTGAGGCAGACAAAGCTGAGTGTGAGTCACCAAAAAAAACTTATATTTTATCTGAAAAAACAGAGTACTACAAATTTTGGAAATCTATGAAAAATTGCTGAAAATCTCAAGTTTTGACAATTAAAACCATAAAGCTTCTGATACTAAAAAAAATCAAGCGGGGCACCTAAGTGGATCAGTAGGTTGGGCATCCAACTCCGACTCTTTCAGGTCAGATCGTTAGCTCAGTGTCATGAGATCCAGCCCCGAATCAGGCTCCGTGCTAAGTGTGGAAGCCTGCTTAAGATTCTCTCTCTTTCTCCCTCTCACTCTGCCCCATTCCCCAACCCACATGTGCTTGCGCGCTTTCTCTCCAAAAAAAAAAAAAGAAAGTAAATAAAAAAAAAATCAAGTATGCTGGAAACCTCCATTTCCAGTGATCCTAAATAAATCAATTATTGTAGCTTCTCTGTCAATTTCTTTAGATACCAAAGAAACAAATAAGATAGTGCCCCAAAATGTATATACGTGAGATAACCAGGATCAACTGTTAAAATTTTACATCCAAAGAACACTGGCAAATGTAACCTAACCGCTTAAAAAAAACCGAAGTTCATATTTTGGTGGACAGTCATCACTGGATACCAGACAATTCCCAGGCTTGTGCATACCAACATCCCACTGATGTTCCTCCTCTTCCAGTTGCCTGGAGAGATGCCTAGAAACCACCTGATCTGGGTCCCTAACTGATTACACGGAAAAAAGGATCTCAGACAACCTGAATATCTGCCCTGGGCTATTACAAAAGCAAGAAATAAGTGTTTGTCAGGTGAAGAAGTCCTTACAGTTTGGATCTGTTTGTTTCAGCAGGTTAGTGTAACACCACATCACAAACAATGGGCAATAAGATTACAATCCATAGTAATTACAGCCTAGAGAGCAGTTTGGGGACAATAATTATACTAACATCCTATTGATCTGTACTGTTTTCTTTAAGGTACAAACCCCCCCAAAGGGACTATTAGTTATTAGTTACTACTTAGAGGAATACCGATCTAAAATCTGGAAACCACATCTAAAATACAGGAAGATATTTATGAAATCACAAGAAAATATCTCATTTCAGACATGTCAATGTATAAGAGAGTCAAGACTAAAAAATCCAGAACTAAACATTATCACCATAAACATGCAGTCCACATTTGATTGTTTGTTAGTATTTATGTTTAGGCTTTACAAGCCTATGTGCACTGGGGGTTTTAAAATAGGTATATCTCTAATTCCTCTCCTTCTCTAAGACCCTTCCCACGTGCTCTATTCAGACTGCACATCTGAAAAGCAAAAAAAAGAGTAAGAAAACAGGTGGCTTTCATATATAAATTTGACTAGTCAGGCTGAGAAGAATCAGGGAAAATTCAAGACATAGAATAGGCTGCTGGAGGGGAGGGGGATGGGGGATGGGGTAATGTGGTGATGGACATTTGGGAGGGTATGTGTTGTAATGAGCACTGGATATTATGTAAGACTGATGAATCACAGGCCTGTACCCCTGAAACAAATAATGCATTCTATGTTAAGTAACTGAATTTAAATTAAAAAATAATTATCAAAAATAAAATTAAAATTAAAAAAAAAAAGATGAGGCTGCCACCTTTCATGTCATTCCTACAGAATTAAAGGACCATCCCTAACGAAACATGTAACACACAGCACAGTAATTATATTCACACACTCTCTCCCTCACTGAGTACATACAATGCACCAGGCACCACTGAGCCAAAAGGTTAAAGAAGAAATGATCCCGAGCTCTCAACCTATTTGACTTAACGGCGGGGGGGGAGGGGGGAGCTGACTCCCAACTCTCTACATCCAGCTAGAAATCAGGAATGTTCTTGGGCATTTAACTAATACGTGCCCTCTCTGCCTCATTCATCCAGAATCACTACAACACTCTGATTTACCCCAGATGCTAATCTTATATCGCTGAAACAAAACTCCCCTCATCTCCACCTATGATAGCCCTGGTGGGATTTTCCATTTCCACAGACAATGTCAAGGAAGTCCAGTACCTTTTAAAGTCCCTTTTAAGTCTAGTACAAAAACCAAACTCTCCTTCTGCTACCTCTCTCTCATCACTGTGTTCACTTCTGCTTCTTTTTAGTGTACCTCTCTCCTACAGATCAACGTGCCACAAAACAATAGAATTTTACATTAGAAAGACTTTTGGAATCATCGAGTATCATCTTCTTATAGAAACGAAGGTGCTAAAACACAGGGATCAAAGGGTGTGCCAAAAACCACACAGCTACTTTATTATAACCAACACCACGTTCCAAAGGCAATCATGTCATGATTCAATGAAAGCAGCCGAAGAGCAGCAGGAGATGTTGCTGTAGTAGCAGATCACTGAGCTTACAGCGGCAGGGAACCCCTACCCACTCCCATCCAGCCCCTACCCCATAGGTAAGGGACGTGTTAGCCAATACATGAGATTTAAACAGGAAGTCCACAACAGGAACTCTAAAACCTAACAGGACGTATTAACCAGGGATTCCCCAACCAGTAGAGAGTATCTACTGGTAGCTATTAAGCCTTACCTGACAGGTCTCCAAGCCAGCTGCAGCAGCCACATCCCCCTCTGCGCCATTAACGTCTCGCCTCAGTTTCCTGAAATTCCCAACTGGGAAGGGAATACAGGCCCACGGGCATTCCCAACCCGGTTATGGCTCTACAGTTCTACTGTTAGTAATCTTCCCTGGGACAGCACCATCTGTATCCATATACATGCATACAAAGAGCAGTCTCCATCTAGGATGAGCTTAACATTACAGGGCAATGAAAAGGTCCTCTTCACAAAAACCTCAGAGACCCCTGATCTTAACTATAAATTTTTATTTTATTTTTGAATGTAGAAAGTACTCCCCAGTTAGAAAACCTGGAAAAGTTTGATTGATTCTGCAGAATATACCTGAAAAACAAAGTAGTTACAAAAAATGGAAACATGCAATTTAAAAAATACTTACAAATATTTTCACTGATTTTAAGAATGTTTTAGCACCTCAAGACACAAAGTGACTCTAGTTCTGATATAGTCAAACTTTCAAATGGCACATTTCTGTTCTTATAGGACTATTAATAGCTATATTCTCTTGAACATTTGCAGTTTTTAGAAGTTTTCAAAGATGTTCATGAAATCATTAAAATTCACTGTACTTAAGAGATACTGACCAATTAAAACATTTTTTTCCCAAGACAAAAATGAAGCTTAAGTGAGTAAGCACTTATTAGGCACCATCTATATGCCTGTTTGTGCTACATAAGAAATGAAATGGTTCTTCTTAGGGAATTGATAATATGCTTAGGAAATCTAGACTGATATTTTTAAACAAAGAAGAGTATTTTAATGCTAGACTACCCCTACTGCTATTAAGAGTAAAAATAATTCAGAGAAATCAATTCAGACTGAAATATCAAAATAAACTCATGGCAGAATTTCTTGACTGGGTTGACCCACGGAATTCATTTAACAGTAGACTTCTGAAAAATAATTATAAGAAAATCTATTTAGAGTAACATCCTATAAAACTGGTGATGTTTAAGAATTACATAAATATTTTTTATAATTTTATTTTTAGTAATTATACCACTGAGCAAAACATAAAATAATCTAAAATGATAGATTATGAAGTTTTTATGCCTTCAGTGATTGTAATGTAGAACCTAAGATACACAGTAAAATTTTAAATATGAACTTAGATATTCACCATCAGCAAGACCACAGCTTCATTCTATCAGCAGAGTTTCCTATTTTCCCACAGGTACATACGCTCCCTAGCTGGATATGAGAGCAGTAATACAGCTAGCGGGATAGACATCTGTGCATTTTATTTCAACCACAGTAGTGTTCCAACCATAATGACTTAGAGGAGTTTGTGATTTCTGACCTATATGATTTGTTAATTTTAACAATATTTCCCAATCTGCCCTCTCTCTTGTTTTTCAGTCATACAAATAGATCAGTTATATGGATACACACATACGTACAACTTGTCCAAAAAAGAAAGTATCTGAAAGGGCTACCATGTGGAAAAGAATTTACCCCATTGAACACAAAGAGAAAGAACTAGGACCAGGGGATAAAAGACAGACAAGACAGAGTTTAGTTCAGCAAAAGATATAATTTTCCTTTTTATTCAAACTTAAAATGTACACTGAGTTACCTTGCTTAGCTAATGAATTCTTTATTACTAAGAAGAAGTTAGATGATAATCTGTTAGGAATGTCACCTCTAAACTGGCACAAGGCCCAATTATGTCGACTCCAAAAAGTTCCACCTAAATCAATGACCAGTATCAGATTATTCCACAAACCAACTACTATGTAAATGAAACTAATTAAGCCTCCATTTCTTTGCCTATGATATGAAATGCCACAGAGCTAATGAATCACAGAACTTTATTTAGCATAAAACTTTAAGAAAAAAATCTCCTTACTCAAACTTCTCAACATTACAAAAATAAAGAACTATTTTTAGGTAGCACCATTTGATATATATACATAAAATTATATATATATATGAAGTTTAGTATTTTAATATTTTATAACAAGAATGATGAAAAAATATTAGTTTCCCCTTTTCCTTTCCTGTCCCCCTTTTCCCCACACCTTGCCCAAGCCAAAAAATAAATATTAGCTAATTTTACCCATCAATTCGGCACCCTCAAGAATATACAAGAAATGATTATTTCAAAAACTGGATCTAAAACTGTATTTTCTTTAGATTTTTCTAGACTATTACAATAAGATTTATAACAAATGAATACAATTATTCAATAATGGTAAGTATAGTATAATTAAATGCTTCTCCCCAAATCAATCATCTGAGATTTGCCATTAATAACTTAAATTAAAATTTGGCTAATGGCCCAAAAGCCTGCACCATCCTCATCTTAAAGAAACGAATTTTTGAAAATACTTAAAGTCACTAATGGCTCTCTTTCTCATTTATAAATTAATGATGGCATTTTCAAATTCAAAAACTCTCTCTGCCCCTCCCAAGTGCCCACAAACAATCAAGCAGAACAAGAGATGCTCAAATCCTGAGTCACAACTGTGCATTAAAAACCACCAAATATATCAGTAAACTCCCTCAAAATGTAGGTTCCCATTGCTACCTCCCTTAAAAAAATCACTTTCAGACTATGGTTAATACTGAGGTAATTAAACCTAAAGTACAGCAAGACTTAGTTTACTAAGTCTACTATCAATTCAAAATACTCTTAGGAAAAATTCTGATTAAAAAAACCATTCAACAATTAGTTCTCATGATAAAATTAGTTTTCATGGCACAAAAAAGGCATAAACTATCATTTCGTATACTTATTATAGTCATATTATCATTTCTAAAGATCTATTCAAAAACTTCACCTAAAGCAAGCGCTACTAGAAAAATAGATCTTTATCTGTTACTTTCAAAACATTCTTACTAAAACACATTCTGAAAAAAAATAAAAATAAAAAAATAAAATACATTCTGGAAATAGATTTTGCTAAGTGTGTGTTAAGCCAGTGGTTCTTAACTTTCCGAAGTCTGTGAATCTCCAGAAGATAATACATGCTGTGACCAGAGAAAAATGTATGTACAAATAAAGAATGTGCATATAACTATAGGGGTTCTCAAAGACCGTGAAGTCCAAGTTGAGTGCCATACCCCAAATACTCCTGTAACTATTCATAGCAGATACTTAGAACGTAAGCAAGCTACTGTTCTTAGGTTAAATGTGCATAAAACAACTAAACCTATAGATCCTTGATTTCCTAAAGCAGAAGAAAATGGCTGTGTATACAATTCAATGGAAACTTAACATGTGCTGCATGTTTTTAATAATTTAAATACCTTTGAAACCTAATTAGCTATGAAAAGATTCAAATAACTTACATAAAGTTTTACTTCTTATATTAAAGCTTTTTAAAAACGCACATCAGGTTCAAAAGTGATGAGAACACATTTTAAAGAAGAAACTTTCACTCAGGATTCACTCAGAATCTACTGTGTTCCAGGCATGCTTTTAATTCCTTGAAATTTGAGGAAACTCAAAATCTAATTATCTACTTAATTTTGCTCAAATATTTTCAAATTTTGGTCAAAAAATATATTTAAATATGCATTTTTTCACATATAATGAAAATGACATTAGTTTACATCTGAGTGCCAAAATATTTAAGGTTTCATGTTTTTTTAGAAAAACAATATTTGACATATTTTCAAGGGCAATAATTTCTAAAACAAATAAAAAAAGTGAAAATGAAACTTCATAAACTGAAAATTATCAATAGGTTATATCTACAGTAGACAAGAAGCATTAAATTAAATCGCCACTAAGGTAGGTAAATAAACTCTACCACCTTTTTGGTTCTACAACTTTAAAGTGGAAATACCAAAAACCTTTCCCAGGCCTTGGGGGAAAAAAAAAAAAAAACATTTGTGGGTAAGAAGGGATGAAAGACACTGAAGGGAGACTTAATTTTTTTCTTTGTTCATCTCCAGAAAGTGTTAAGCCATTAACTAAAAGGAGAAAATATTAAGAAATAATAAATATAAAACCACTCATCATTCCAGTATTTGTGGAAAATACTTTAGCTTATTAGTTGATTTTCATTTGAATGAAGAACAATTTTTAAATAATAGGTATTCAGGAATACATATAACATGTATACTGACCCATTACCAATGGTTCCAGACAGTAATTACTTTCATTAATAGGAAATAAAATGACCATTTTAATGTTAGAGCTATATAGAAGAGTAAATAGTTTCTCCACTAATTTAATGTTTTATATTAAGTTTATCCTAAATTTAGGTTGTTGGTACCCAACTGAGACCAATGAAACATCTACCTACACACAATGAAACATCTACCTACCCACCTCTACTGAAGAGCTTAAAGCAGCATTAATAAATTTTCTGTTTTCAAGATCTAGAATTTCCTTTGACATTTTTAACTCCTTCAATATTTAAAAAGCTTATTTTTTTTTTTTAATGGCAAGCTTGAACTAATCTGATCAAAGATGTGAACAAAATAATTGCTTTTGAAATGAGCAAAGATGTGTTGTTAGGCCAAAATAAACTGGTACTTCCTTAAGAGAGCCGAAGTTTTCTGATTGGCATATGGATACCATGCTTGTGGGTGCTTTATAAACACTGCTCAGAAGTCTGGACAATCTCTAAGAAATTTTAGATGTATAGCTGACATGTAGATTATGCTCATGTAAACAATGTGAACACACCTCAATGGGACAAAAATCATAGTAGCATATTACTTACAATTAAAACTTTTAGGCTACCAGGGATATTCAATTCTGACACTGCTCTCTAGGGAAGAAGGGAAAATATTTACAAATTTAACTGAACCTGAAAAGAGCCAAAGTACAAGAAAAGGTAAGTAGACAGGGGAGAGGGAAAGGGTCAAAAGGGAAGGGGAGATGAGTGGGAAAGAAGAGAGCAAGAAGGAAAAAGGTGGCAGGAGGAGGCATTGATAAAATCCTTGGCAACACAAGGTTATTCCGCCTCATACTTTATATACTAAACAAGATGCTCTGTTCCATAAAAATATCAGTACTACTCTCATTCTTTATCTCATAAAGATCCTTGATTTCGATATTAGTATCAAAACCAATGAATCTTACTAACTGGATTAAGCCCTGGAGACAATATTAGTTCCAGACTGACCTAGGTAGACCTTTTGGCTTCAATGGCATCCAATTTCTGTTTTTTGAAACATTCAAGACTAAGTGATGATTATCCAGTAAAGGTTCTAAAAACATAATCGTGTGAGTAATTCAAACAGTTTATAGAGACAAGATAACCTACTCTGCACTTACTATAAATTCAACATAATTCTCCACACCTTAACTTTCTAATTAAGGTACAGCAGTAGGGATGGATGAGGTTATTTAAGAAATTTTTCATATTTTTATATTAAAATAAATGTTTACTATATGGAGTAGAATACAAAATTTGCATGAAAATTTAAGATAAAAGAGAGGACTTCAAAGAAAATAGGATTCTGGAAGGGTCACATTGAACTATACCTCAGGACCCCTGGAGTATAAGTGCATTTATTCAAATTCTTCTGCCATTATGGGTAAACTTGGAAAAAAAATGATTGAAAAGTACTATTTTCTCTACCTTGATGACCCCTAAATACATTTCTTTCCTACTATTGTTTCTAATACTTTAGCCAATTTAAAATGACTACTATAGATTTATAATCAAACACCTAAAAGGCAATACATCTAAACTTGTATTTAGAATGACACAGAATTATTTTTTTAGAAACTTACTATAAAAGGGAGACTTTGAAGTATATATACATATCATATTCTATTTCTGATGCTTTTATAGAAGTTTTTGAGTGAAACAGCATTATTATTGACTTGAAAAAATAGGGAAATAGTAAGGTCCAAGTAGATATTTTTTCTAATAAACCATTTTCTACTTTAAATTTATTTTTGTGCTTTTAAACATGCTTATATATAATTTTTGTTCATATTTAGTTTTAAAATTTTCAACTATACATTTGATCTACGGTACCAAAACTGAAAACATAAAACTCATAATGTGTCCAAATATGAATCATTCAAGTATACAATTTCAGTTTTCATAAACTAATAGCAAAAGTGCTTACAGATTTGATATCTGGAACTCAATGGAAACAGTTACTCAACTTACCTGGTGCTAATCCAGCAGCAGCAGGACTTCCCATGGATGGGTGAGAGAACACTTGAGAGAAGGCAGACATATTTGACTGGGACACGTTACTCAGCCTGGAGGTTGATCCTCCTTTAGGAATAAACTCGCTTGCAGTAGGATTTGGTGTCTATTTAAAAATCAAATATAGTAAGTTAACACACTTTAAGCCCAAAAAAGACACTGAATCTACTAGGCATTATTGCACAATGATTTACTGAGTAAAATATTTTATTGAAAGGATTTACAGTGTTTTTAGTTTCCATATTTTGGAGTGGTATAATTAAATTTCTCGAAGAAAATTTTTTAATCAATTTTGAGGATTTTAATCATTTCATTTGCAGAATTTAACCCCAGAAACATGTAAAATTTGCCTTGATTGTCAAATACGCATCATTACCAAACTATCCTAACACATTTTAGAGAACTGGGAGGTTGAGACTACCTCAAAACTGAGCAACAAGTTTCAAGTTTAATATCTTTAAACCACTTCTACCAGGATAAAGGTCAAAGCGCCTTTATTCCAAAATTAATCATTTCCCTTTTTTAAAACACAACACATTTCCCCAATAATATGGTGCCATGTATTTAATTAACAGAGTAAAGACAAGAAAAACATTTAAAAACAAGGAAAAGGTGGGAGGAATCAAGATATAAGAAAAACCTAACAGAGGCCCCAATGCTTTCAATGCCCACAAGTATCACATGTAACTTCTGTTATATTTAAAGTATTTTACTATGAGATTACATGGAAAAAAACTTTCTTCACAGCTGTACTATGCCACAACATTTTATATATTCAAGTGGCATAGTACTTTAGGCTTTAAGAACTACTGTAACATTATGAAACTGCGTATCAAATTCATAAATGGCCTGTATTTTGTCGACGTGGAATAAATATCCTAAATTTTTCTGAAATAGTAACCTTTTAAATTCTAAATGCCTAAGCATAATAAAGATTCAATCACTCTTAACATTAATGATATCATTTGAATTCAACTTCCAAATGGTCAGCCAAGGAGATAATTTAGTATGGTTCACACTTCAGCCCACATTCTATGCATACATATAAACTAAGCATTTAATCACTTAAAAGTCTTTTAGAACCAATCATTAGAATGTAAAAATGCATTTCCACAGAAGGCAGAAAATAAGGAGATGGACTAATTCCTGTACAACCCGAGAACAACTTCCCTAATTCAGTATGAACACCACTCTACACTGCCAAATTAGAATTCAAATTATTAGATTTAGAAGCTTATAAGGCAATAGGCTGACCTCAATTTAAACTCTACAACAAATGAGAGTTTACCAATTACATGCCAGCTAATGTTAAATATAAAGTTAATAAAATGTAGAAGAAATGCTAACCTGGGCTTAATTAAAATATACTAAAGTAATGAAATCTCTTTAACTGTCACATCTAAGACATGAAATTCTGAAAGAAAAAAAAAAAAATCCAGGCCTGATCCAAAATATATTTTCCAAAGAGGAAAAAAAAAATTCTCTTCTATTACTTTTCTCTGTGTGTGTGTGTGTCTATTTTAAACCCTTCCAAATTCTAAAGTTTTCAAAAATAGTGGTATGTTCTATAAAAGTACGGTCAATTCTTAATATCTGAAAATTTCTAGAAAAATAAGTCCATGCATTTTACTGATACACTAATCCCTAGTTCTAAGGGAACAAATGGCTACTAACAGGATCACTTCAGAGCTAAACCAATGTGTTTCAGTTCATCTTAAATCTATTTTAGAAGGGGCGCCTGGGTGCCTCAGTCATTAAGCGTCTGCCTTCAGCTCAGGTCATGATCCCTGGGATCGAGCCCCGCATCAGGCTCCCTGCTCCCTGCTCCACGGGAAGCCTGCTTCTCCCTCTTCCACTCCCCCCTGCTTGTGTTCCTGCTCTCGTTATCTCTCTCTGTCAAATAAATAAATAAAATCTTTTTTAAAAAAAATCTATTTTAGAAGATGAGAGTCAAGATAAAAGTAATCAGTATCTTGGTAAGAGTCCAGAGTGCCTAGGAGGGACAAGATTACTAAAAAACAGCAAATTTAGACAAAGAAAATTATATGTGTATACAAAAAATTTTAGTAGCATATTCCTGAGAATTAGGTATTACTCATTTTCCATGTCAGTTATATCTTATATTTACTGTGAATAACAGACTATCTGATTTCAAAGCTGAGCTACTCTAAATTAAATCTATTTTAAATTAATTTGAAAGCCTACTTTAAAGGATCCTATAAAGGAGAAAAAGGAGGGAAAAGTCTATTCCACCATTCCCCAAAAAACCATATATGTCATTATAATAAATTATAAAGAACCGCCAAATTTATTAGCAGTTATTAAAATTAATATAACTATGAAAATTCACACACTAAACAGCAACCTTTACAGATTCAACAACCAAAGATGCAAAAAACCTACCCAACAGTGAATTTTAGTTAAGAAGTGAAAAGAAAAGCCTAAAATCCTCCCTCCTTTCTCTTTCCTGATTTAAGATGACAAAGCATTTCCCTTGAGTGGATGGTTTAGGAGTTTATTTTATTCAACTCTGAGTATTTGAGATTAGAGAAAAACTAAATGGATTTAAATGGCAGAAAAAACAATTACACAGGATTTAGGTACAACACAAAACAAACAAAATCTAGGAATAAAAGAGTAGAGCTATTATTAACAGGTAATACAAATTCTCATATTATTATCTAGCCAGATTAGAGAACTATCAGAAATATTTAAAGTAATAATTAACAATTATTATAATAATGAGAATACTTTTTATGATACAATTATTTAAAATAATAACTACAATTAAAAGATACATTCTTAAAATGACTTTAAATTTTTTGGTTTAAAATATAAATATGGACTTTATAAAGTAACAAAATAGTATAGGCACACACCTTTAACATGTTAAAAAGAACAATTTCTTGAAAAATAAGCCAAAACCAGTTAACTAAAACCAGTATATCATACTAAAATGAAATATATGTTCATCAGAAAGTAATCAATTTCTTTTAGCTTTAGGAGGTGAAGGTTTTATCTAGAAAGAAGACTCAAGGGCTTGGGTTATATAAATTTTCTATCTAACTTCAACACCCCTAAAGAGAATGGAATAAAAAGTTTTATTACTCCTGCCCTATGATTTTCATAATCCTTACATAACTATAGGGGCGCCTGGGTGGCTCAGTCATTAAGCATCTGCCTTCAGCTAAGGTCATGATCCCAGGGTCCTGGGATAGAGCCCCGCATCGGGTTCCTTGCTCGGTGGGAAGCCTGCTTCTCCCTCTCCCACTCCCCCACTGTGTCTCTCTCTGTCAAATAAATAAATAAAATCTTTAAAAATAATAATAATAATCCTTGCATAACTATCTAGTATATGTTCCTATAGTATTATATTTGTTATTTCATATACAGGTAATTTATATTCATAATTTCTATTTCTATTCTAGTATTTATATTTTAAATCCTAATTTTCAGCATTCCTTAAACAGCTATAAATGCATGTTTGAAAAAAAAAATCAATGTTTATTCAAGTCAAGTAACAGACATTCACTTTGAATTTATCAATAAAAACAGAGTTTTGGGTTCTCATACACTTAAATTTACACTACAACTTGCATGCCAAAAACAACCAAGTGCTTTCTATAATTTGATACCATCCCCCAACATTTAGCTATGATCCCGACCTGTACTCTCTAAACAGAAACAGACTAAATCAAAAGTCCTAACACTTAGTTTAAAAAGCACTGTTGTCGTTATTATACTTAAAATAGTAATTAAAATTTCAATGTAGATATCTCACCCAACCAAAATGACAGAGTATTTTCTATCCGATAGGGTTTTTTACAAAAATAAGTAATTTTCCGATGAGGTTTCTAACTCAGGTTTAACATTATTTTATGCTTTTCTACTATTACATGATTCCATGGAAACTGTTACTTTTAAAGTAAAATTCAGTATTTAATACTCTGCTGGACTCCACTACAAACAGAACACTTTACTTAAGACCACAATAAATTAGTCCCATAAATTAAGGGACTGATTTAATAAATAGTGCAACAAAATAAAAAGTACAACCATTAACTATGTTTTTAAAATTAAGTAGAAAAACAGGAAGTTTGCATTAAATGAAAATAGAATACAAAGTCTTATGTAATATTTCACTGCAAATATGTCAAAAAGGTCTGTAAGAAAAAGTTGTCTTAAGGTGACATATGACTGAGAAACCATTAATGTTCTTGAGTATTGTTCAGGTTTTTAAAAATCACATAATAAACCCATAAAACCCATTAAAGACCTTCCATGGTAAAGATCCTTATAATGAGCTCAACTTACTTGTCTTAATGGCTTAAGTTGCTATCAGTAATCTTTCTACTCTCTGAATGAAACCTGACCTAACTTTTTCTTAACAGCTTTATTTAGATACAACTGACATATAAATAAGCCACACATATTTAAAATGTAAACTTTGATAACTCTGGTCATAGGTAGACAACCAAGAAACCATTACCCAAATCAAGATAATGAATATATGCATCATGCCAAAAAGTTGCCACAAGCTTCTTTCAAGTACCTCCCTCCCATTCGTCTCTACTCCCCTACTTCAGTCTTGAGGCAACCACAGATCAGCTTTCTGTCACTATAGATTAATCTGCATTTTCTAGAATAATATGAATGAATCTTACATACATATTTATGCGCTGGTTTTTTACCCAGCTTCTTTCACTTGGCAACATTAAGATTCATTAATGTCACTGGTTCTTATCAATACTGCATTCTTTTTTACTGATTAATATTCAGTAACATCAATATACCACAACTTGTTTATCTTTCCACCTGATGGACAAAGGTTGTTTCCAGTTTTTGGCTATTAAAAACAAAGCTGCAAAGAACACTCAGGTACAAGTCTTTGTGTGGACATGTTTCATTACTGTTGGAAAATGGCTTGGATATATACGGTATGTGTATATTTAGCCCTTTTAAAAAATTGGTAAGCTGTTTCACAAAGTGGTTGTACTATTTTAATACGTCCACCAGCACTCTGTGCAGAGATCAAGTTGCTCTATGTACTCAGGGACATGTGCTTTGGTCGGACTTTATATTTTAGACATTTTAATAGATGTGTAGTATCTCAATGTGGTTTTATTTTGCATTTTTCCAAACGACTTATTTGCCACTCTGTGTCTTCTATCACAAAATGTCTGTTCACACTTTTTGACCATTTTTATTGGATTTGTTTTTTATTATGGAATTTTGACAGTTTGGGATAGAAGTCCTTTGTCAGATATGTGATATACAAATATTTTCTCCAGGTCTATAATTTGTCTTTTCACTGTCTTAACAGTTATCTTTCAAAGAACTGAAGTTCTTAAATTTTGGATGAAGTGCAGTTTATAAAAATGTTTAAGAGTCATGTATTTGGTGTTGCATCTAAGAAATACCTGCCTAACGAAAGGTCACAGATATTATGCGTTTTCTTCTATAAATTTTTTAGTTTCATGTTTTACATGTAGGTCTAAGTTCCACTCTGAGTTAATTTTATAAAGTGTGAGGTATGGGTCTAATATTTTTTGCATATACTCAATTATTCTAGCACTGTTTGCTAAACAGATCATTTTTCCTCCACTGAACAGCCTTTGCTACTTTGATGAAAATCAACTACTTATTTGAGATTACACAAATCTATAGATCAACTTGGTAAGAATCAACATCTTAACAATAATGAGTCTTCAGATCCATGAACATGATACATGTCTCCATTTATTTAGGTCTTCCTTAATTCCTCTCAGGAATGTTTCAAAGTTTTCAATTACAGATCCTCAGACCTTTGTCAGATTGATCCCTATTTTATATTCCTGATATCATAAATTACATAATTTTTAAAATTTCAATGTACTATTATTTGTTGCTAGTACATATGTACCAGTTTTCTGGTAACAAATTACCAAAAACTTAATGGCTTAAAACAACAGAAATGTATGCTCTTCCACTTTTTGGACACCATACGTCCAAAATTAAGTTGTTGGTACAAATGCACTGGAGCAGAATCCATTCCACGCTTCTCTCCTAGCTTATGGTAACTGCCAGCATTCTCTTGAGATTCCTCGGCTTGCACCACATCACTTGTTTCTAGTCTCTGTCCTCACATCACCTTCTCCTGTGTATAATCTCCCTCTGCCTCTGTCTTACCAGGACACTTGCCATTGTTCTGGGCCCACTTAAGTAATTCAGGAAGATACCTCCAAATCCTTAACTTAATTACAAATGTAAAGACTGTCTAAATAAGGTAGAATTCACAAGTTCCAGAGATTAGGACATGAACTTATCTTTTGGGGGGCCAAATTTGGGCTGCATTTGTTCTTCTTTCTCTAGTTTCCTAAGGTAGAAGCTGAGGTCACTGACCTAAGAACATTTCTTTTCTACTAAAAGCATTTAGTGCTATAAATCTCCCTCATTACTGTTTTTGCAGCATCCCACAACTTTAGACATGTCTTCATTTTCATTCAGTTCAAAATACTTTCTGCTTTCCCTATTTCTTCTTTGACCCACATATAATTTAGAAGTGTGTTATTCGGTTTCCAAATACTTCAAGATTCTCCAAATATCTTTTGTTATTGATTTCTATCTTAATTACATCATGGTCAGAGAACATATTTGTCTGACCTGAATCCTTTTATAAATTTATTGAGACTTGTTCCATGACCCAGAATTGGTCTAAGTCATTGTTTTATGTGCACTTAAAAAGAATATGTATTTGGTTGTTTGGGGGCAGAGTTTTCCATAAATGTCAAATTGATAGAGTTGTTCAAATCTCCTATATTCTTACTGTTTTTGTCTCCCTCCACTACTGAGGAGTACTGAAATCCCTATCACTGTCTGTCTACTTCTCCTTGCAACTCTTATTAGTCTTTGTCTCATATATTCATATTTTAACCCTATTATTAGGTACATACACACTGAAAAATGGTACATCCATGCTCTTAATGAACGTCCCTTTATCTTTATCAAATAATTCTTTTTGTTCCTGATAATATTCTCTGCTCTGACACCTACTTTGTCTGATGTGAATATAACTACCTCAGGTATATTATATATACAGTATATATCAGTGTACTATATATACAGTTGACTCTTGAATAACCATGGGTATGAACTGTGCAGGACCACTTACACAGAGTTTTTCGATACAGTACAGTATGTACCAGTGTATTTTCTCTTTTGATTTTATTATTTTCTTTTCTCTAGCTTACTTTATTGTAAGAATATAGCATATAATACATATAACATACAAAATGTGTGTTAATCCAATGTTTATATTATCAGTATGGCTTCCGGTCAACAGAAGGCTACCAGTCATTAAGTTTTGGGGTAGTCAAAAGTTATACAAAGATTTTTTTTTTTAAGATTTTATTTGTTCATTTGACAGAGAGAGAGAGAGAGAGAACAAGCAGGGGGAGTGGCAGGGAGTGGGAGAAGCAGGCTCCCACTGAGCAGAGAGCCCGATATGGGACTCGATCCCAGGACCCGGGGATCATGACCTGAGCTGAAGGCAGACACTTAACCAACTGAGCTACCCAGGCACTCCGTTACAAATGCATGGGGGGTTATCACCCCAACCCCTACATTGTTCCAGAACCAACCATATTACTAATACACACACACACACATATATACACACTATGTATAGACTGATAATATACAGTAGTATATTACTATAATTAAACTAACTATATATTATAGTATACGTACTATTATATATGGTATACGATACTAGTAATACACACACACACAAGTCTTTTCTGACTAGTGCATGGTATAACTTTAAACCTATTTTTGGCTTTATGTTTAAAGTGGGGTTTTTGTCAGTTTCATATAGTTGGATCTTGCTCTTTTTTTTTTAAATACAATTTGAAAATCTCTGCCTTCTTATTGGGACATTTAGGCTATTTACATTTAATGTGATTATTAATATGGGTAGATTCAAAACTACTATCTTGCTACTTTTCTATTTGTTCTCTTTGTTCTTTGTTCCCCTTTTCCTTTTCCTGCCTTCTTCTGGAATTAACTGATTTTTAAAATTTCTTTTTATTTCTTCTCTGAGCTTATTAGCTATAACTCTTTTGTGTTATTACAGTGGCTGCCTTAAGTTTTATAATATATATATACATATTTAACTTATCACCAACTATCTTTGTCTAGGATCATAACAAAATACCATATACCAAGCAGTTTAAACAACAGAAATTTATTTATTTTCTCACAGTTCTAGAAGGTGAGAATCTAGGATCAAGGTGCCAGCAGAGGCGGTTTTCCCTGAGGCCTCTCTCCTTGGCTTGCAAACAGCGAACTTCTTGCTGTGCCCCCACAGCAATAGGCCTTTTCTCTGTGCCCGTGCACCACTGGTATTTCTTTGTCTTCTAAGGACATCAGTCATATTGGATTAGGGCCCCATCCTTATGACCACATTTAACATTAATTATTTCTTTAAAGGCCCTATTTCCAAATACAGTCACATTAAGGGTTAGGGCTTAAACATACATATTTAGGGGAGACAAAATTCAGTTCCTAACACCAACTATAATCCAGTCTTAAACTACTTCACATATAGTATAGCAAGCTTACAATATTATACTTCCATTTCTCCTCTCCCAGACTTTATGCTATTGTCAACACATATTTTAAATCTATTATGTTATAAAGCTAGTAAGAGGTTGTTACTATTTTTGCTTTGAACAAGTATTTTTCAAAGAGACTTAACTAAGGGGGAAAGTTTCTTATATTTACTCATGTAGTATGTGTTTCCAGTGTTCTTCATCTCTTTGTATAGATTCTGATTTCCACAGGCTTTGTTTTCTGTCTGCTTAAAATACTTCCTTTAATATCTACTGAAGTACACATCTGCTGGTGGTGAATCCTTCAACTCTTGTATGTTTGAAAGAAGTGTTTATTTTGCTTTTTTAAAAAATTATTTCAGACTCACTGAGTGTTTGTATGTCTAGTAGTGTTTGCATGCCTACTAATTTTTTATTAGATGCCAAATATTGCTATTTTTATCTTGTTGGGTATTAGGTATTTTTTTTAATATTCCTATAAAAATTCTTGAGCTTTGTTCTCCGTCATAAACTGCTTAAAAAGTGGTCTGATCCTTCAGGTCTTGCTTTTAAACTTCATTAGGAAGGGCCAGGGCAGCATTTATTTTAAGACAATAATTTGGCCCCACTACTAGGCAAAAGACTTCCGATTACGTTACTGGTGCTTCATAAATCATGATGTTTTCCATTCTGGCTGGTGAGAATGGGAACTACAGCTGGTCCTGTATGAACTCTGAGAATTATCTCCTGTGATCTTTTTAGGAATTTCTTCTTCCAGCTCAAATAGCCTCTTCACTCATACCCTCTGCTCAGTACTCAGCTGAAGACTCAACGGGAACTTTGCAAGTGTCTACTATAGTTCCTTCCGTTTATGAACTCTCTTCTCATCAGTACTTTTTCTTGTAAACTATAACCTTCTGTTAACCTCCAGTTTGGTCTCCTCAATTAAATAGATCAGTAGGCTCCACCTGAGTTCCTGTTCCATGCACCAGGCGTAGAAACCCTCCAAGTGGTAAGCTAGGCTCACCTTTGTTTCCCATCTATCAGGGATGATTGTCCTCCACTGTCTGATATCTAATGTCTTGAAAACTGTTATTTCATACACTTTGTTCAGTTTTTTAGCTGTTTCTGGAGGGTAAATCCAACACCTATTCTTCCACCTTGGCCAGAAAACAAATCTAGTAGTGATGTTTTCAAAACATAAGGTATCCCTAATTTGATCAATAAATAAAATTTAGCCAACTCCTCATTTTGTTTAGGCACTCATTAGTAAAGAGGTGCTTTGCAACTATCATTTCAAACAATTTGTGAGCAAATCTATCACCTCCCTATTAAGCTGGTTTTTCAAGTTTTGTTGTGTCTTCTGTATCATCTCTTTCCTAAACAGATAAATTATACCACAGCTAACTATCTTTTTGATAATGCAGATATCTTTGAAGCATCAAATCATGATATCTATTCTACATCCTAAATATTTCTCAAATTCAACTATTTCTATCTATGTCACCATCAGTGCCCTAGTCTACACCACCATCATCTCTACTCAGGTTTACTGCAACATCACCCCAATGGACCAACTAGACTCCAATCTTGCTCAACTCCAATCCATCTTCTGTTTTGCAACCAGGATTAAAGAGAGTAAGAGAGAAAAGCAGAAAAAAAGAAAAGGAAGAAGAGGAGGAAAAAGAGGAAGGGAAAGTGGGAAGAAAAGAAGAGAAGGGGAAGTTTTGTTTAATGACTTTACTGATGAAATCCAATTAGATTGAAGAGATCAAGTCTCCACTGTTCTTGACTGAATTAAGTAAATTTAAAAAAAAAACAGGATATGAAATGTTGATATTAATCTTAGCCTTATCTTTTTTTCTAAAACCTACTCCAATATACCATCTTCACTACTATTCTTCTCTCTTTGGAGTTAACAAAAGAGTCCAGCTGGGACTAATTCAAAAGATTTATGTCCAAGGTGTGTGTGTGTGTGTGTGTGTGTGTGTGTGTGTGTGTCCTGGCAAGGGCAAAGAGTAGTGAATTATTTGGGTAGGTAAAAGAGGGGATACTGAAAATGAGGGAAAAAGGCAGGAATTGGCAAGTATTTTGCCTTGATAAAATGATCTATAAAGGCATAAAAAGATGAGACTCAAGGACATAAAGAACAGCCCCATTCAGAGCTATTTTTACCAGTCTTCAGTGTTCATAAATAATACAGAATAAAGAGGAACAGGGTGAAATGGAAAGGAGAAGTCAAATGGCTAACCAGACCCTTCAAGTTCACACTTCTACAAGATTTTTTTTTTGAATTTAATGGGTTGTTAGTTATTTCCCCTTATATTTCAAGCATATCCAAATATGGTCAATTTAAAATTTATTATCAAAATATACTCAACTTCTGGGTTTTTCAGAAACTAACCTGTTTAAGACGAGCAAAATTTCACCTTGTAAGTTAGAAGTTAACATCTAAAATACTACTACTGTGAAAATTAGTCTAGTATCTCAATTTAAAATTTTTCTGAAGCAATTTGGGCCCTCTGATAGATAAACACCCCAATAGAGGAAATACGATTTCTAAATAAATTAGAGTCAAATTGGTGAAGACCATGGAAGAAAATTGATTACTAATGCTTCCAAGAGATGCACTTCAGTTTTGTTTTAAACAGAAGTTCTCCTATTTATAATTTGGCTATCTTTAGAGTAAAGTAGCATCAGTACATGAGAACCTACAAGTGAAAATCAATTAGTAATAAGCTTCATATTATGGTAGAGTTAAACAGAAAAATTTTCACAAGCTCAGCAAAAGTAATTATATATAATAGCTTGAAACTATGGAAACATAAATTTCCAAAAAAAGTACTCATTAGTCCATCCTTTACGAAGTTTGTCATAAATAGGTAATACCCTAAACACTGTTCTTGAGAACAGCTTGATAATATGCATCAAAATGAAAAATAAGCTGCCCTAGTACTCCCACATCTAGGAACTAGAGCTAAGGAGAAAATCACGTATGTAGAAAAAATTAAGTTTTGCATGTATTTTTTTAAATTTATGATTGTTTTTTAAAAAAGGAAGTGACTAAAATATCTCTTGATAGGGATTCAGTCATGTGAATTTTAGTCCCTACAATAGCGTGTAGCCATTAAAAATCATGTGAATTGATATACTTCTATTTACCAGGGAGGGAGGTCCAGTGAGTAAAAATAAAATAAAAATTAGGCTAAAATACAGCAATTATACTACATAGCTATTTCTGTAAAATGGTATACTTATGCCTAAGAGAAAGGGAAGAAGGGGAAAGAGGGAAAAATGTGTGTGCACACATGCACATGTATATAAAAGGATGCTAACTGAAGAGCTCACTAAAATGTTAAGAGAGATGTCATCTCTGGGTGGTGAGGAAACTGGAGGCATTTTTGCTTCCTTCTCTGTACTTCTCTATAGTATTTGAATTTTTTTCCATTAAGTATATATAATTTTTACAAAAAAGTTGTAAGAAAGTTTAAGATTGTTAATCATAAAGTCACTTACACAGTTCCCTTTTCTTTGCATATCATCATCACTGAACAGCATGCTGTTACACAAGAACTCACATAAAATATGCAATATTTAAATTGAGACCAATAGAATCAATGTATATAAAAAAGCAAAATCTGTGTGTGGTGGATAGAACACATTTTCAAACAAAAAACAGGTAAACTGCTCCTTTTCCACTTGAAAGTTATTTATATGTTACAAGTTCCCCAATAGCAGTAATCATTAATGGTCAAAGAGGCATTATCTCCTAGCTCAATATTCTTCTACCTATTTATATGTCAATTATCTCAAGAAAGCTTAAAAAAAAATTACTCTCCCTAAAAAAAATAAAAATACCCATTCAGGTCAGTTAATGAGTAGTCCAGGACAATGAGACCATCACAGCATTCCAAAGAGGCAAGAATTACTATATAGGCAAGAATACCTATATAGTTATAACTATTTTCTATATCTATGCACAGTTTCTATTCAAAGGTATATAATAGTGAAACCTATTTGCCACATTGCACAGTAAGAAAGATTTACTTAGAGGCATTCTCTGTAACCAAGAACTCTGTCATATTCAGTCACAAGATTCAAGATATATTAAGATTTTTCAAACATTTTTCCATAATGCTATTTTTTGTCATGAAACTGTACCAAAGAAAATTTTAAGAAACTGCACAAAGCATTAAATGTCAGGACTACCATCAGGACAAATATACTCATCACCAGATAATCACTAATCCAGGTTCATTCATTCAATTATTTGAATAGCTAATACATAGAAGATACTGTGCTAGGCACTGTGCTAGGCACTGTGGAGAAGAAAAATCTATAAAACATAGGCACTGTGTTCTAGAAGCTCACAGATGGGCATTTCACAGGTAAATGTACCCTGAACCTAATTCTGCAATCCCAAGAGCTCAGAACATCCAGATATCAAAAAATATTAAGTATCACAGTGTGCCATATACTGTTAGCCTTTAAGACAAGTTATATATACATTAATTACAGCAATATAAGTGCTAGGGAAAAGTGAACAAATGCTTAATGCTAACTAATTAGGTCATAAGACTAGATGCCCGAAATGATTCCTAAAAGACAAGTCTGCTGAGTCAAGATAGAGAAAAGGGCACAGCAAGCAAAGCAATGTTCAAAGACAATGTTCAAAGAAAGAAGCAGAAAGAGCATGGTACTCTTCATGGTACTACAAATAGTTCAGTAGGTCTACAGCATTTATCAGGAGAGAGATCAATAGGTACACTTTGGATACCTTTCTGAAGGATCTGAATTTATTCTAATGACAAAGGTAAAAAAACAAGATCAGATAATCAGTCAGGTAGTGGTTTGAAAGTTAAGACTAGAAGCAGGAAACCAGATAATAACAGTCTTACAAAGTAACAATCCAGATAAGAAACGAAGGTAGACCTAAATTATAACTCAGTAATATTAAAAGTGAAGACAATTTCAAAGTAGCCCAATCAATAGAACCTAGTGGCTGAATGATATGACAGATAAGGAAGACGGAGGAGGCAAGAAAAACTCACTAGTCAGACAATTGGGTGATATAAAAAACCAAGACAGACAGCAGGCACATAGTTGTGAATGAGTTTGTACAGACATGTGTGAATAAAACAGGTTTAAAGGAAAAGATGTGATGTTCGTTTTAGACATAATGAATTTTCAAAGTCTTACGCCATATAAATGAAAATGTTCTGAAGAAGCTAGTATTCAGAGTGAATGCAAAGGACTGAGGGGCTAAAAAAAAAAAAAAAAAACCTGAAAGTTGACTATGAATAGGGAGTAGCTGAAGTAATAAAGATCTGCTGAGACCCCTGAGGGGCACTGTGTAGAATAAATGAGAAGAGAGTGAAGGACATAGCTTGGGAGAGTTCCTGAGGGCAAGGCAACAGACAAGAGGTCCTCAAAAGAGACTAACAAAGAACAGTCTAAGAGCTAAGTTCAAAGAAAGAGGAATGGTCAACAATGTCAAACCCATCAGAGATCGAATAAGAACTGGTACTTTTGATAGTTAGGTAACCTTATCAAAAAGAGTTTCAACAGAACTGGTGAAAGTGAATGGCAAAACAATGGGAATTGAGGGATGAATTAAAGGTAAAAAAGTAGCAACAGTAAGTAGTAAGCATTTCTCAAATTTTATCGCAGTTTCCCAAACATATTGACCCTAGAACATTTCCTCAGTTAGCATTCCTTACTCCCAGGGTCCCCGAGTGAAAGAAACTTAAACATGGCATATTCACAAGCTAGGAAAAAGAAATCATTGTTGAGGGAGACATGTCCTAAAACTGAAAAGGGATAAATAACAGAATACATTGTTAGAGGTAATAAAGACAGATTCTGATGCACATAGTAAAGGAACAACTGTTTGTCTGAGACAGGAGGAAAAACAGTAAGGAAAGTTATGAATGAAAATGCTGCCCACAGGTTAAAAGCTGCCAAATGAGACAATTCATTCTCATGCCCTTTTTCCCTCCTGTGAAATACACAAGTCATTTACTCAAAAGTGACAAAGAAGGGGTGAGTAGGTTTGAGAACAGTGTTAAAGGTTTAGAATAGCAGCTATAAAGGAGAAAAGAAGTGGGTCTGGGGGTCAGAAAGCAGTGTATACATACTAATACCATTTTATCTGCACCACAGTTCTAGAACTCTTCAAAGTCCTGAGGAATCCTGAGTAGAAGGTTTAAGTTTTAACCTTAAAAATTCCAATCCAATCCATTCTAAAGCCCAAACAATCCCATCTCCTAGGGCCTAAAGTCTAGAAATCACCTGAAGTAACACTAAAACTCAGCAAGTAACTAAAGATTGAGATATATCTGGTGAGTTTCAAAAACCTCCCTGGGATCTTAAAAGCACCAGTAACAAGCAACTAGAATTCACAGGAGAATTTGTGGGCCAAAAGATCTTAATGTGAGTATTCTTCTAATTAAATACTTCTTACAAGAAATGCCATTTAATCAGACCACAAGGCGAGCAAATGCCATCAAAAGAGATGTTGACAAGTATGAATCTCCTAATACAGCCAACAGTCCAACCATTCTCATTCATTTACATCACTCTGGGGGTAAGCTAAAACAACACTAATAATTTATGATCTATAACCCATTATTTCCAAAAGTCTGAGACAAAATGAATATGATTTTATTTAACCTGTCATTACTTTTAGGCAAATCTTAATCTTCAATACCCTGAGAAGTTAACAAAGCCATGCACTTCCCATCCTTTTATTCCAGTTGACACCTAATCCTTTTTTTTTTTTTTTAAGACTTATTTATTTGAGAGAGAGAGAGAGAGAGAGAGAGCATGTATGCAGGGGGAGGAGCAGAGGGAGAGAGAAAATCCTCAAGGACACTCTCTGCTGAGAGCAGGGGCCGACATGGGGCTTGATGGAGATCACAACTCCAGCCGAAATCAAGAGTTAGACGCTTAACTGACTGAGCCACTCAGGCGCCCCTTAACACTTTAGTCTTATGGGAAAGATGAGAACACACTGTTATCCCTCAAAAAAAGGGGGGGGGCATTTTTAAATTAATTTATAAAAATATTCAAGAGAATGAGCATTAAAATGTGAGCCCCTAAAAGACAATTAATGTTACTGTCCCATCCTATATATAAAAAATATATATATACACACACACACATACATACCATGATGTCACATGCATCTGAATATAACTAATAGCACCCTAAATAAATATAAACAAAGACCGAGTTTTGGAGTGATAGGGTGAAACTGATGGAATGGAAATTTATTTAGTATCTACTATGTGCTTGGAAATCTGAATCTTCACAATTCTGTAAGGTAAGTGATAAAGTATTTCAATCCTAAACAATGGCATTTGAACTATATAATCATAGAACAAATAAAAAATTTGGAAATTGACATATAGATTGGTCAGGCAGAGAAATGTTAACGGTAAACAACCTAGGCAAAGACTGAAGAAAGATAAAGAGAATTTACACTTAGGTAAAATAAAGTACTCCTGATGTGGAGTTTCTGGTGACCTTCCATCTACCATCTGCTTGGTGTTTGGGCTAAGATCATGAGAAAAATACAAAATGGAGAAGCCCTGCGACTTAACAACGTCAAGAAGTAATTAAGACTACTACCAGGATCAGAAGATTAGAAAATATCAAGAATACTTGGACAAATGTTAAACTTTGAGTTTTAAAAATATAGAAGATTCTCTAACATTTCAAAAGAAATCACTATCCTCTGTTCTAAATCAGTTGTGATAATACAACTAAGCAATAGTAATATGGTAGCTATAAATCCCAGAACCTATGATCAAATTTTTTAAATATATAAAAGTATTAGAATAAATTACCACAAATTACATATATTGCCTAATAAAAGGAAATTAAACAGTAACATTTAGAGACAAAATACATTAAGGGTACAAAAATAGTAATAAATACATGCTCAGTCTCAAATATTTACAATCCAGTGGGAAAAGGCAAACAGGTAAAGAAACTTAATATAAAACAATGAAATAACTCTTAAACAACACCAAGTATTATAGAAACAGTAAAAAAAAAAAAAATTTCTTTCAGGCAAGTATTCACAGAGAAGGTAGTATTTGAGTTAACTCTCAAAGGAAAAAGGAGGAAAGATTTTTTTTTTCAGGCTCTGTTAACAATAGTACAGAGATACAAAGATACAGAGAACTGACAACGTATTTCATATTATATGATATATGGAAGATTCCATTTGATTAGAATTTAGTATGTGTGAATGGTTAGAGAGATAGCCCTAGATAAAGTAAAACAGATCCCGGGGGATTAGACAAAAATTATACAGAAGATACCCTTAGGGTATAAACTGTCAGTAGTGTTAAAAAAGGAAAGAAGAGGAAGATACTACAGAATTTTAAAGAATAGGGATTAGAGATTAGAGGCCTGGCTGGCTCAGTCAATGGAGCGTGTGACTCTTGATCTCAGGGTTGAGTTTGAGCCCCACACTGGGTGTAGACATTACTTAAAAAATAAAGTCTTAAAAAAAAAAATAAGGTTTTTCTAAATTGCAACTTACATTGTTTGTCAAATGGGGATAATATGGCATTATTGTGGCAAAGCCTTAATATGATGGCAAATAAATTATCCAATGTACTGTCTTTCAATTAACAAACTTCAATAGTTTCCTTCTTATAATAAATGGTAGAATGTGAGAGATGACGGGAGAAGTTAAGATATGTAGCCTCAGGGCGCCTGGGTGGCTCAGTTGGTCAAGCGACTGCCTTCGGCTCAGGTCATGATCCTGGAGTCCCAGGATCGAGTCCCACATCAGGCTCCCTGCTTGGCAGGGAGTCTGCTTCTCCCTCTGACCCTCCTCCCTCTCATGCTGTCTCTCATTCTCTCTCTTGCAAATAAATAAACTCTTAAAAAAAAAAAAAAAGATATGTAGCCTCAGTGACTGGACTGGGAAGATGATAAAGTCATTAAAGAAGAACTACAAAAGAAACAGATTTAGAAAATAGAAAAATGCGTTAAGTTTTAGATATGCCAAATTTGCAGGGACAAGTGGGATACATACCTACATGCAAAGATACCAGAAAGCACAAAAAATCTGAGTCTTTAACTTAGAAGACAGTCCTAATAGAAATAAGATTTTAGGTCTTAGGCATACAAGGGAAAGCAAAGAATGAGTGAGCCAAGAACAGGAGCTCACGAGGAGCTAGGGGTAAAACAAAGAGTCAAGACTGCAAAAAGGAAAGTTTCAAAAATAGTGAGGTGGCCAGCAGTTTTTTTTTTTTTAAAGATTTTTTATTTATTTATTTGAGAGAGAGAGAATGAGAGAGAGCACATGAGAGGGGGGAGAGTCAGAGGGAGAAGCAGACTCCCTGCCAAGCAGGGAGCCCGATGTGGGACTCGATCCAGGGACTCCAGGATCATGACCTGAGCCGAAGGCAGTCGCTTAACCAACTGAGCCACCCAGGCGCCCTTTTTTTTTTTTTTTTGAGGTGGCCAGCAGTTTTAAGTATTGGATAAAACTGCTCTATTTGGTAATTAAGGAGATCTCTGACAAATTTTGAGAGCAATTTCAGCAAAAAAAAATTTTTAAGATTTTATGTATTTATTTGAGAGAGAGAGAGAGCATGAGCGGGGTGGGGGGAGAACAGAGAGAGGGAGAAGAAGCAGGCTCCCTGCCGAGCAAGG
Source organism: Halichoerus grypus (assembly GCF_964656455.1). Taxonomy (NCBI): domain Eukaryota; kingdom Metazoa; phylum Chordata; class Mammalia; order Carnivora; family Phocidae; genus Halichoerus; species Halichoerus grypus. The sequence goes on from NC_135715.1 coordinate 72,438,445, forward strand.
AGCCCGACGTGGGGCTCGATCCCAGGACCCCGGGATCATGACCCTAGCCGAAGGCAGACGCTTAACCAACTGAGCCACCAGGTGCCCCAATTTCAGCAAATTTTGATGATACCAAACTGCAGACACTGAAAGAATCAATGGGTGGTAAAGAAATCAGAGAAAAGAATAGAATCAATTCCAAGCGTCCTCGAACGGGAACTCCACAAACATAGTAATGGAGACCTCATGAATATTATCAGTATTTCAAAGAGCCATATGAAAAATAAATTTAGCCTTCACCACACTATGAAAAACTAAGGAAAACAATAAATATGTTTGATTCTTTAATTAGCATATTTTATATATACACATATGTATTTTTGTATGTATGTTTTAAATGAAAGCATGAATCACTGTTTTACAAATGTCGTGGTAAACAGGCTCTCTCGTATCATGAGATTCTTGATGGAAAATAAATAAAAAGATTATTAAGTACTAAAAGATGGGAGCTCTTGAAAGAAACCCAACACTGAAGAAAATAAATGCAATTACGAATGATTCAGGTGGAAACCTTCAGAGAAAGTTTCTGTTGCTATTTTTGGTATAAGGGTTTTGTTGGTTATCTTTTGTTTTCAGAAGTGGAAAAACTTCTAAAGATGTTAGCTTAACACTAAGAAATCAATGTGAAGAAATGTTTGCAGTTCTAGAAAGAAAGGTAATTAAAGGTCACTGAGAATCAGATGGAATCATAAGGAAAAAGGACTGACCTTACCAATCCTGCAGTTATGCATAAATTACAATCCATGGATAGAAAATATGTATGCACTCTCATCCAAAAACAAGCTGCCCTACAGAAGTTCAGTTAACGAGTTAGATAATTAAGCCAACCACAGCTCTAGTTCAATAGAGGGTATATCACATAGAGTTAAGAGAATTTAAAGTCTGACAAACATGGGTTAAAATGTCTGCTCCTCTACTGACTACTATTTAACCTTAATGTTACTTAGCTTCTCTGAAGACGTTTCTTCATTTAATAGTAATGTTCTCTCATAAGCTATTAGGAAGACCAAAAGAGACAATATATGTAAAGAGCTTAGCACAGTGCCTGGCACAAGGTAACCATTTAAGAAACACAGCTATAATTACTAAAATAAAATACAAATAAACATTTCTCTGACCTTAGGATTAAGAAGACCTAAGATTTAAAGGAAAGGAAACAAATGAAACAGGAAAGATTAATATATCTGGCTATTCATATTTTTTTATTGTGTAAAATTTTTGTGGACAAATATGTTAAAAAGCATCACACAAAACTTAAAAAAATGGTAACGAATAGGGGCGCCTGGGTGGCTCAGTCATTAAGCGTCTGCCTTCGGCTCAGGTCATGATCCCAGGGTCCTGGGATCGAGCCCCGCATCGGGCTCCATGCTCCGCGGGAAGCCTGCTTCTCCCTCTCCCACGCCCCCTGCTTGTGTTCCCTCTCTCACTGTGTGTGTCTCTATCAAATAAATAAATAAACTATTAAAAAAAAAAAAAAAGAATAGATTCACAAGAATTAGTTTTCTCACACAACAAAAAGATAAAAACCCCAGGAAAAAAAAAAAAAGAAAAGAAAAAAGGTAAGGACATACCCCTTGCTCTGCATAAACAACACCAGGTACCTGGTTTAGGAATCCATGAATATAGTAATGGACACCAGATGGGCATTTTTCAATACTTCAACATGTGACTGATATTGTGAGGTGACACTGTCCTTCCAATATCAAACCAAGCTACTAAGGCATTCCTCATGTCCTTAAAGGGAAAGAACTATTTGAAGGATAAAATAATAGTAGTAGTTGAAATAGGAGATTCAGATAACACGAATTCAATCTTTCGCACATTGAAAAGCTTATCTATTATAACCTGTTTTAATTAAAAATAAAACATAATTTCTAGCATATATTCTTATAGTAACCTAACGATTTTTCAAGCTGGGCTAAAAAAAGGTCCCTCAAAAGCTGGCAACAGGATAAGATGGGCAGCTGTGGAAAGGCCAAGTGGCTATACCCATGCATTTATCAGTGTTTTACCCCACAGCCTACAAGCTGTTCCAGTTCCACTTGTATCTCTTCTTATATAGTTAGGGTACAATTTATTCTCAGACTTCTTAAAACTGAAAAATAATTCTAACAATCCACATCAAATCTCTCTCCTACTAATCTAAAAAGACAAAAATTCAGTGAACTATATTGCTTTTCATAATTGACATACTCAAAACTTTCCAACGAAATTTTAAGTGTATCATGATGTGGACCCCTCCCCACCTCCCCAGGTTTTCCTTACCTTTACAAAATACTATGAAAACTTCATTTGGGGCAGATACTATGCTTTGTAATATTTTTGGAGTAACTCCTTTATTTTTGTGCCCAAGGCAATATAGGTATTGCTATGGTATTAAAACTGAACAGACCAAAATACTGTGGAACCCCTTCATAACACAAGGTTGGTGACAGAAATAAAACCAAGTTGTTAACTTTGTTATAGCTTTTCTGTGTGTGGTATATGTGTGTGGGATTACAGACTTTTGGCTAGCAATATATATTAAAAATACCCATGTATTCAGAAAGTTTGGAAAGAAAGATATTCTACTTCCATCTAAACTGAAATTTGGATTAATAGATCTATATTATACCATCACCAATTTTTTAAAATGAGAATAACTATAATCCAAATTAAAACTGAATCTAATTCAAATTATTTCACAGGTACTTCAGAATCTTATTCAAAGCTAGTCTCTGAGTTATAAAATCCATTTTCATTATTCAGTATTGATAAGGGAGAGTCAAAGACTGAAACGTACCTGCCTTAACTCTATGACAGCATACTACTGAAGTTGGTTTTAGAGCCAATACTTAACAAGTTTGTTTACATATAATTTTTATTTAGTAAAAATGTACAAAAAGTAAACACATGAAGCTTCCTGTTATTCAGAGTGCAAATAAATGAGGCTTTCCATAATAAATTTTATAATGATTTTTGAATATAGTACCCTGAATAACTTTGTGTATTAAAATAACTGAACTCTTTTTTGTTAACAAAATCCAAAAGGGAAAAACTAAATTTCATAAAAGAATAGGAAAGTATACTATAAGCAGAGAAAGTTCAAAAAGTCACCAAAGTCATTTAGTTGGTTAACAGGCCACTGACCTTCCTTTGATTTAAAAAAAAAAAAATCACCTAAGGATATCAACTAAGCCATCCAATCTCACACTCACCACCCCACACAGACACAGAAAGCAACCAAGATATTCACTTTCAAAAAATGTCTAATAAAATTATTTTTACCTGTAAATTGTTTTCTGTGACTCTGTTCCACCAAACCATATTGATGGGTACTCCTGATTTACACCTGTCAGCAAGGCAGCCAATAGGGTTCTTTGCTTTTCGTGCCTTTGATCCCATCGGAACTAGCCTCTCCTCCAGCATCCCCAGGCGATACTTCCTTGGCTAGGAAAAAGAAGGAAAGAAACCAAGCCACTCCTAACATCCCCCACACTAATCTAAACTAACATAACTAACATATAGATGATATCAGAAATGGTGGAATAGGAAACAAGTAAAATTTCTAAGACACTCCCTCTAATGTCCTTATCACCACCCACCATTTCCCAACCCCCGCCGCCCTCAATACACACCTCCAAAATAACCCACAGTCCTAATAGGCTGAACAACATATTGATATAAAGCAACAGATGTTTTAGAAGTATACATTATAATTCAATTTTATAAAAACTTAATGAACAGAAATTAACTTATCAGCAAAGTTAAATGCTTTGCAAAATTTTTTCCACTGGCACTTACCTATTCTCACTGCAATATGAAGAAATGCTTCGAGGGCACCAAATACAGGTAAAAAAATTCACACTATATCTTTTTCTGCTCCATTTTGCTATCTTATTTCCTAAAGAGGAACTACCTCCACTTAAAAGAAGGAGCTAATTCCTAAGGAATGGATTTTTTTTAATTTTTTAAATTCTATGCACATTAGGCAAAAGTACAAGTCATTGTGTCTTAAGTGGGCATTCAACTTAAGGTACTAAATGAAACAAGCTCAAATTGTTTAAAAAAAATATACAACTTTCATGGGTCTTATAAGTATACCAGTAATGTAAACAGATTGATATTAAATAGCCTGTCCAATAAAAGCATGAACTCATTGGCAAACATTATAATAAAGTTAGTAAACAATCTTACCAGAGGTTGGCAGGGCTTTTTTATATGTGAAAGTTAATAATAGTTTCCACCATCTTACCTCTCTTATTTATAGTAAATTTGCACTAAATTATATCTTTATGGGAATTTCTATATATATTTTTCCCTTTAAGGAATGCTGATCATTCTTGGGAAGGTAACTAATTTAAGACCTGAAATAAGAAAATCTATGTTTGCTCACTGTTCTGTCTTAAGTCTGCTAAAGCAAATAGTTAAAAATAACTTTCTTCAGAAAAAGTGTCCTAGCCAGGCAAATATATAAAATATAATTTTGGCCAGTAGAGACAACTAATTTGAAGAAAACATTGATTTCTAAATTTCAAAATGACCTTGCAAATAATGCCTATGGAAATCATTCTATGCAAATTAGATTCTAACTACAGAAATGGGCATCTGTTAGTAGTCTTTGATTTAAGGGGGGAAAAAAATTAAACTTGCGTAAGAAAGGTAACTAAACTACCAACCCAATAATTATAGCAGTGGATAAAGTTTCACGAGGCTAAAATATTTCCATCTCTATGCACTCTTGCACCAATTCAATTACCCTTTATGTCTACATCACAAGCAACTTTTGTGGATGAGAATAAAAATGAACCCATCAGAACAATATTATAAATGAAAGAATTTTAAAGCAAGTTATTTCTAGTAATATAGCTCACAACTATAAGGCTTTGATACACAGCAGAAATACTATACCTTAATTAAGCTTTCACTAGTTTAAAATTTATATTTTAGAAAATGTCTGGGCTAAAGAATATCCTATCAGAAATGTTCAACACATCAAAGAATATTTATTTAAACAAAATAACAACCTATCAACTAGGATTACCACAAGGGCACCTAAATTCCAGTCATACATTTGAAAGCATGAAAACTATTGCTTTAAATGACCTTCTGGTATTCAGATCCTTCACAAATGCAGACTTGCTTTTGAGTTGGTCATTACAATAGCACAATTTATTTTCTTACAGCAGTGTACTAAGCAACAGAGAAAAAAAGTATTTAAATAAATCCAATGTAGCATTCTCCCTCCCCAAAAGCTCTCATTACATGTTTCTCATTTTTCCAAAGAAGAATTCATCACTCTTCTCTCCAGCACAACCCTCAAAAACCTGTAATTAGCCTAACACCTTTCCTCTCAGGCAGAAGAGATCCCCAAACATGTGCCATTATAGATTTAACTTTCTTCAATAAATAGCAAGAGATTAAAATCTAATCCAGAAGTACAACCTTCTACATGATACTGAATGGAAAGACCTAAGTATCAATCCATTTAAATTACCATCATAAGCAACAGAAGGCAAAATGACATCTGAAAAGGGACAGCAGCAACACAAAGCATGGTGAGGCAAAAAGATTACATATTACTGCACAGGACCTAAATTATCATAAAATCTCAACTGTAAGCTAATTTCCAAATTATTATTTATCCCTTGGGGAAAAAAATGTATTGTTCCACTAAACATCTAAGAAACTACTTTGCATCAGGAACTGTTCTAAGTACTAGAACACAGTAATAAATAAAACACACACTTTTCCCTCAAGAGGATATAATATAGTAGGAAACAAAGTCATGCAAACAAAACACAGTCACTGTGATATAATAAATGCATATATAATTAAGGTACCAATAGGGCAGAGACAAAGGGTTCACAGAGAAGGTGAATGCAATTCTGAAGAAGGAGTAAGTTTGCCCAGGTTGGGGGGGGTGGGGAGAGAGGTACTGTAGGCTAGGAAAAATGTATATGCAGAGGCATACAGGCACTGTGGTGTTAGGTGAAAAGCTCAAGTAATCAGTCTACCCTCTAGAGAGGGCTAACCTTGAAGAACAAAAGATGAGGCTTCAAAGCAATGAAAAAAATTGTTCTATATCCTATGCCAAGGACTTTAGACTTCATTCCATGGGCAATCAGACTTCATTCCATGGGCAATGGGGAACTCTTGAAAGCTTCTGAATGAAAATTAAAGTGGAAACAGGCACACAAACCCGTGGACTCACAGTAATCCAGGTTAGAGTTTCTCAACCTCAGAACTACAGATTTCCGATAATTCTTTGTTGTGGAGGCAGTCCTGTGCATCGTAGGATGTTTTGGCAGCATCCCTGGCCTTTAACCTATAGACGCTAGTAGCACCACAGTCCCAGATGTGACAACCAAATATATCTTCAATGTCCCGGGAGGACAAAACTGCCCCCATTTGAGAATCACTGGTGTAGGTGAAGGATGTGAACTCAAGGGAACTGAAATGGGAATAGAGCTAATAAAGCCGGGTTGGGGAGACACCTGCTAGGTTAATAACAACTATAGGTGATTGAAAGTGGGGGCTAAGGAAATTGGAGAAGTCAAATAGAAGATGAAGAAATAAAAGGGACAAACAAAATTTTATGGAAAATGTTTACTAACCCCTAAAGTTATTACCCTAAAATTCTGAGATCTGTAAGATCCAAACCCCTCTACTCCAAAGCAAACAAAAGCAACAGCCCTCTTCCCTTTTCCTTAGCTTCCAGTAATCCTTCCCTAGACCAATGCTGAGAATGTGAGAGTTAAAAAAAAACAGTTATGGGGGGCGCGTGGGTGGCTCAATTGTTAAGCGTCTACCTTAGGCTCAGGTCACGATCCCAGGGTCCTGGGATCAAGCCTTACATTGGGCTCCCTGCTCAGCGGGAAGCCTTCTTCTCCCTCTCCCACTCCCCCCTGCTTGTGTTCCGTCTCTCGCTGTCTTTCTCTCTCTCTCTCTGTCAAATAAATAAATAAAATCTTAAAAAGAAAAAAAAAAAACCAGTTATGTCCCCTTGTTGATCCTCCATTCTTGATAGCCTTGCCCCTCCATGGAATTCTACGTATGGAATGGAAGCATTTGTAAATGTCCTGTCCTATTGGTAAATAACCAGCTTTGTACCCCACCTCCTAGTAAGTCAATATTGTACATCAAAATTCCCAACCTCTTTTTGTTCCTGTAGTAAAATATCCAGCAGGGCTAAACTACTCCTCCCTATCTCTCCCCTCCCCACTCTAGTTAAACAATTTTTACTTTAAGTCTCAAGATGTACTACAAGAGTGAATTTTTATCATTCTCCACAAAATCTAAATAAACAGTACAATAAGACAGTAGTTGAAAATAGTTTTACCCTTTATACTGGACACTAAAAAAAAACAGGTTAGGCCTGAACAGAAGTATTCAAGGATCCTTTTGTATTCAAACTATAGCGAACCTATGAATCTTCTGGGGATGTTATTAAAATAAAGATTTTGATTCAGTAGGCCTAGAGTGAAGCCTGAGACTCTGCATTTCTAAAAGGCTCCCAAGACTGCTAGTACTGCTGATCTGGTGACCACACTTTGAGTAGTCAAGTTCCATAGAAAAAACCTAGATAAGAAACTATTGGTCTAGACAGAAACTGAAGCCACTCCCTGAAATAAAAAGAGAGAGAAGTTCAATAGTTCAACATCCCAAATCCTTAAAGCTTGATCTAGATACTTAGAACCTTCAAGACTATTACTCGTGTAGCCCCCAGAGCCCTGGCTCTTCAAAATTTCTTGCCCTGGTTCATAAAAGCCATTTCCAATGGTTTAGGTCTAAGGAAATCCACCTTCATTCCTTATAATTGAGGTAAGTCTCTATGTCGAAATAAAGAACAGTAAAAGCTAATTTTTAGGACTGTTTGAGTTCAAAAGTCTAAATGTACACACATTTTTTTATACATTCATTCACTCAACATTTCAGCATTAGGCTCTATGCCCTTCTTCCTAGAAATACAAAGCTAAGATATATTCTCTTCTAAAACTTCACATTCAAGCCAAAGAAAAATCTATAAATACCATGCTTGTAATAGAAAATGTAGTTAAAGCTACCAAGTAACAGACCAATTTTTCAGTGCACAATACTTTTGGTACAACGGCAAAACAACAATGCTTTAACAATGCTTCTACAATGCTTCATTATTACCAGCCATGTGTTGTTATAAGTCATTATCTAATTAGTAATAAACTAGAAATCAAATTGTTATCCTACTACAAAAAGTTTCCACTACCCTGAAATTTAAAAACTCCTTCTGAACATCAAAAACACAATTGTGCTTTCACCCTTTATACTCTGAAAACAATGAATGATGATTTAAAGTTACTATGAATGACATTTTTGGATGATTTGCATTTTATTAGTCACAACAGCCTCATATACTTAGAAAACAGTGGTACATATGTATGAGTGATCTCTTTTCAGATAATCCTTAGTAATTACATTAATTCACTACCTTTTGCTGTAATAACTCAGCAACCTACCTCCAGCCACTCCTGACGGTCTCAGATCCACTAATAGACACCTCTGGTCTAGAATCTACTACATATTTATTTGAAAATAAACCTGTATTTCTTTTATAACCTCTTCTAGCTCACAATGGTCTTCCCTCAATTAATGAAATGTCTTGGTATTGTAGCACATTTGTAATTACGAGAACTAAATATGAGATTGTAATTCCATTAATTTGGTGGTTAATCTAAAGTCACTGGGAAAAATAGACCCCGAACTGAATAAAATATAAACTAATTTTCATATAATCATCAAGACAGGGAACTATACCTCTACCTAATTTATTACCTGGATCTTAAAGGCTCCTACACCTAATTAATTGAGAATATTAAATCCAGACCTACAAACCACTGTAGCATGGGCTCCAATCATTTTCTCCATAGGTAAAAGACTTAGAAAGTCAAAAACAGAGCAAGTCAGTTGCAAAGATTATACTGTATTTTGTCCTGTCAATTCATTATCATTAATTGTGGGCTTTTTGTGAAAACATATTAGGTTCCTTAAGTTTTCACTGTTCAAAGAAAAACAAGAGTAGGATGCAATAGGCAAGTCAGTCTATAGAAAAACAGGCTCATTGTTAAGACTCAGTGACAGGTAAACATCTGTAAATGAAAAAGACCTTTTAATTTGTGGAATCAATGTACAGGATGACAGGATGAAAACAGAGGATACTGCTAAGTAAAAACTGATCTAAATTATATCAAATAAAGCAAAAAAGGATTTACATACACATGCAAACATATTTTAAGCTCTACTATGAGTCAGTCCCCCGATATTATCTGCATAAATTTAAGAAAGCCTACAAAGCAGTCATTACTTTTGTCCTTAAAATCTCCATATTACAACAGAGTTCTACTCCAACAAAATCAAGATCAGCTGGAATACTCTTGCTAAGCTTCTTTCAATTTCAAAAGAACTAGAACACCAAACTGCAACTTCTTTTATTCTTTTGCTTTAGAATGGAACTAGAATATAAAATGTAGATAAATAAAATATCATGCCAAAGTTATTTTAAGTGAATGTGAGTAAAGGTGTTTTTTTTAAGTCATGAAAGTTATTTCCACAACAAACAATCGACTAATAATTTTAAGTTTTTATAATGTGTTTCAGTACCTTATCAAAACCAAAGATCATGCTAAAATGCCTATTCACTTGTTAGCAAAAGGTTCCCTTTTTATTTATTTATATGTGTACCCTTGCTTAATCTTGAAATGTAACAGAGGATCTTCAGATCTGCTAAATAATATACTTGGTATTACTCTACTATACTCTAATATACCCTACTATAATTGAACTTAAAATAAGGTAGTGGTTAATCAAAAGTAATCTCATACACATCCAGAAACAGATAAACATGTTTTAAAACTGCAGAATCATAAGCAGTAGAAGACTGGAACAACTACCATTTGATAAGCACAGGGCACTATGCCAAGCACTTTATACCCATTATGGTATTTAATCATCATAATTCTGTGAGACTGGCACAATTGTAGAACCAACTTTACAGATGAGAAAAGTGAGGCTTAGAAGTTAAAATAACTTGCCTATAACCTCACAACTAATGTAACGTTGGGCCCTGGAGTTTGTACTCTTAACTATGATATTCTGCCTCCAATCTGAAGAAAGCTGTTCCATATTCTGTAACATTCCTTAACATATTTCACTCTTACGTTAGTCTAGCTAATCCTAAAATGACCAAATACCAATTTCTAAATGAATCACTCTCTTTGAATCTAACTGGCATAGATGGGATCAATGAGAAATAAGAGCAACAGAGCCTCCATTCAAAGAAATAAAATTAAGCAGGTTCCTGTCCCCATTTTCAAAGTTCATGGAAAAAAATAGTGGGAATTAAAAAGAGTTTGGGAAATTACACAGTTTGGGTTAAATTTAAGCTAAAACTTAGGCTAGCATGTTTGTGATGAGAATTCTAAACTCACCTTTACTAATTCATTACTGACCCCTACTTCGCAGGAAAATAGAGGTAACCACCAATAATGCCAAGCTATTAAGATCAGCTACTCCACTTTGTAAATACAATGATCAGAGAAGAGTAAAAAGAAGCCAACCACATAATCTCAGAGTAAGCTGCTAGTTCCTAAAGCCAAGTAGCAAAAGCACCATGGTTTTACTAAGCTGTCATTATTAGGTAAGTCAAATGCCCAAAGCTAAAACAAAGTAAGGACTTTAGCCAACAGTATTATACACTGTATGTAAAAAGCATACTGTTTCAGTTCACATGTTTAAATATGGTAAAGTATCAAACACCAAACCACCATAAACCTCTAAAAAAAAGACCTCTAAAACAAAAACCTGCCATGAGATCTTTTATAGTCAGTCAATAGAACAAAATTTCCTTACAATCATAAATTTGAAGATTCTTTCTTGACTCAACAAAAGCCAAGGGATGACTGCACACAAAGTACCAATTAAACTAAAATGCACAAAGTACTACATGGTTGAACTGCTGATTTGTTACAACAAAATTTAATCTGTTCTTTCCAAAGCATATCTTTATCTCAACATAATCTTGGAAATCCAACCTGGAGGGTTGGATTTATTTAGCAGGAAAACAAACTTAACTCTTTCAAAGTTGAGCCCTTTCTATAGGAACTAACATATTTCTAAACAAGTTTGAATCTAATGTTACTTGCACAGCATTTCAAAGAAAAGAACAGATCAAGACTGGAGGTAAAAGCAATAGAAAGAATGTGACATTTAAATCTGACAATTAAAATGCAGAGAAGGTTGAGAACATATCCATTTACTAAGGGAAGTTAATTACTATAGATCATTAGCAATAAAAATGACAGTAGATTAAAATTACATGAAAACATTGACAGTCCCTTCAATTTAAAATCACTGACTCGGCAAATAGAGAATTACCACGTTATTTTAACAAAATGAGCTTAATATTTTGTTACTTTTAAATGTACTTAATAAGAGATCATCAGAGTAAGTGTGACGTTTCAAAAGTGACAGCATAAATCAGCTGTGAAACTGAAGACCAAAAATAAAATGGGGAAAGGGATTGAAACATCCGATAGAAGAGGTTTAAATCTCTAACACACACAGAGCTTACAATGAATTTAAAAAGAACAGCCAAATAGAAAAATGAGCAAAGGACATTGAAGAAACACCAATAGCCAATTCACATAAATGAGAAGTTCAACAGCACCAGAAATCAAATTTAAACAGTAAGGGGGGGTTTTGCCTTATACAATGACAAAGATACGAAATACTTTCACATCTCTGTGTTTTCAAGGCTCTAGGAAAACCAGCATCTGTGAGTAGGAATATAAACATGTGCAACATTTCTAAAAGGTTATCTGTCAAATATCAGAAGTTTAATTGTATATTCTTTCCCTTGAAATTGTGTTTATGGAAATTTTTACTGAGATAATCACATAAACGGAAAAAGAAACAGGCATAAGGTCAATGTTTTATGTCCTCCCCCCCGCCCCGCATATTACCAGTAGCCTTTCTTTCCACTACCTATTTTTCACCTTACCTAAGACTCATTTTATCTTTCATATTGTCCTAAAGGCTTTTTGTTTTCTCTGAAATGTAAATAATTATCTATATCCATTCTAGATAAATTGCTTGATCTCCCAAAACTTCCATTTCCCAATTCTGTAAAATGAGAAAAATAATCACTCTCAAAGACCTGTTGGGGTGATTAAATAATATAAAACATTAATTTATGAAAGAATTATTTAAGTTTACTGTATTACCTGGAACAGATACAGAAAATCATTATCAATATAAATAAAATCAAGTTTCTTTCTGTCTGCCAATACATCGTGAGAAATCCCCAGATAGCTTTTCACCAAATTTGAAGCATGTGTTTGAGAAGCTAACAGCTATGTGGAGAGAAGGCAAAAAAGAAACGTGGGAGGAAGAGAGACCTGAACACCTCAAAGAAAAGACAGACATCCTCAGAGCAGCTGTAGGAGAACCACTTCTCCAGTTGACAATTATAACACAGCCTGATCCAGAGTGAGTGGCAACAGATATTTATTTATTTAACAACAGTTAACAATTCCCAAACAAGGCTAGAAAGGTTTGGCTAATACCATGTTTTACTACAATGAGAACTACCATTTACTGGGCACTTCCATGCCAGGAAATATATTTCATTTAGTCCTCATAACAACTCCACACGGTAGGCACAAGGTATTATTATTATTCTCATCTTGTGAACGAAGAAAGAGAAAGGTTTAACTAAGCTTAAAGACACAATGATAATCAGTGAAGAAACTGAGATTCAATTCAGACTGCCTGGCATCCAACTCCAAACCCTAAAACTTTAACCATTATTCAATACCTAGTGTTGGATCTTTGAGAGAAGTAAAAATTCACCAAGAGGCTATGAGCAAGTTATAAACAGTAACCATAGGTGCTTCCCTGCCTAGAGGAACCTGGACTCCAACAACTCAACCAATTCCCATATGGACCCATATGTTATCTCTAAATCTACAACCTCACTACAACTGGCTTAAGTTGGGAGAGGACACATTCCCACAGCACGGCAAGTGGAGATGAATGGAGGTTTAGTCTACTCCAGTAAAAGAGAATAGCTCTGTTTAATTTGTAATTCTAAACACAATTTTCCATAGAAACATGACTTGCACAATACTCATAGGTAAATGATACTGATGTGGCTGACCTACAAATCTAAACACTAACTAAAACAGTATTTGAGAACATATACAAAAAGTTTAAAAACCGTGGTTTTACAAGTCAACTTTTATATTGCAACTTCCATTAAGATTTCAGTTATTTTTCACTATCTTCTCCATTTTCTCATTTTTTATTTTTCCTGAGATCAATACTTGACTTGATATTCCAAAATAAACCTAACCATCAAAAGGATTAAGGAAGCATTTACATTCCAAATTGTCTCTGCCATAATTCTATTAATTTCTCCAAATTTACTTTAGCCTTCTCCATAAAAGAACCCTACCATAAATACTCTCCAGTTTCCTTGTTACTCCATATTTTGTTCCTGAGAATAGAAACAGTGTAGAAGTCATCTTTTGAAGACATGAGAACAGAAATGTTACAAGAAAAAATTTAAAAGTCAAATTAATCAGAAAACATACAATATATATCACCAGTAAATTTTGTAATAAAGATGGCTGAAAGAGGAATGTATACTCTTGAGGTAGAAAACAGTGGGAAGGAGGTTCCAAACTAAGATAAAACATGGAAGGAAGCAGCGAAAGTATTACTAGTGAACTTTGACCTCAAGCGGAATAATCCAGAGCTGGACCTCCAAAACCTACATCTCCTCACAAATAAACCACCAGCAAATAAGCCAAACCCCTTCTGACCCCACTTCCTTCATCCTAACAGTTCTAAAATCAAGAACAGAAGAAATAAACAGGATACATCACAAATCTTTGTCCCCTAAGCCCAAAGACTTTAACTTGTTATTAAAACCTTAAAAATTTATAGAAGTGAAAATATGTTATCCCAATACTAGAAATAAAGTGCAAATGTCCAGGTAAAGCTGCATATTGATTGAAACATCATCGTCAAGTACAGCTAAAACAAGAAGTATAAATTACAGGCACCAGAGCCTTTTTTGCTTTAATGGGGGGGGGGGGGGCCCGAGCCTGAAAAGAAAAGGACTCTTGATGGCTTAAAAAAGAGGGCAAAGAGAGGCTAAGAAAGATACACAAGGGGAAGTCAATAATGTCAAATACAAATTTTGAGGGCTTCTCACTCTGCTTAGGACTTGTTTCAATCATTTGTGGTCACCCTGCATAAAAATTCACAGCTTAGCAAGAATACCTAGTGAGATGTCATAGTACTGATTCACTTCATTTATGCATATCTGTATTTCAACATCTAACTTTGTTATAAAGATACTTTCTTCCCAAAGGATTCTTACCCAAAACTGTACTGTTCTCTAGATCACACTTGTGATTCAGGGTGACTCTCCCCTCTTTTTCTGTCAAGCCAGTTCGCAGCTTCAACTATCTTGCTATTAAGGTTTCCTCATGTATTACTCTCAAATATATTAGTCTCATTTTCACCAAAACTCTGTCTCCAGTGTTTTGGGGGACTTAACTCTCCTACAGAGTACACAGCTGTAATTCAATTTCTTCCACCGCCACCCTTGGCCAATGGTAATTTTACAAAGTTTCAAACACTGGTTATCTTCCCTATCTATAACAGTAAATATATCTAACGTAGAAAAAAAAATCAGTGCTTCTCAAATATCAGTTGTGAAATATCATGATGATTTAATAATAATTTCCTAAATATCACAGCTGTGTATTTTATAAAGTAAAAGTGAGTTACTAGAAAAATGAGCACATATTTGAATGTGGCAGTATCAAATTATTATAGAAGTTCCTAAAAATTTACTTTCAGTTTTTTAACTTACCTCCCTATAGACAGGTCACAAATACTTCAGGGACTAGCGCCAGTCCCTGGACATGAGCAGTACTGCCCTAATGCATATATTCTCAGGATACAACTCTTCCGGAAGTTTGTCACACACCTCACAACAATAAAGCAGCCGAGACAAATGGCTATGAACCTGTTTAATACTGTTTTTCACATCCCACATTTTACTTCAACCCGTCCCTGTAGATATAAGGCCCTCAGTCATAGTCTCTTCGCTCATCTATGATAGACAGAATTTAAAAATTTGCTGAAGATCCTAACTCTCTACTTGTAATCAAGCAGTATCTTCTGATTGAGTACTTGCTTCAACATATTCCTCAACTTCAAAAAACCCCAACTCAAAACATCTTTTCACCATAAACGCTTCTGCATCTAGAGAATTTGCTCCTATTTAGCAATCATCAGATATTTAAATTACCACTAATTAATATGCTGTAAGTAGGTTCATGTATTGCCTCTTCAACTAGACTTGAGAGGAGCAGTAAAAACATCAATACTCTTTTTCAATTTTCCACATAGTACATAATAAGTCTGCTTACAGTAAAAACAGTTGACTAATCTGGTCCCAATAATTCACATACTCACCAGGCAAAATGCAGCATACCTGGCCCAAGGACTGGCCCGAATGAGATTTCCAGAAAATAATTTAGCTATGATACAGTAGTAGGTATGGCCTAACTATCTGTTCTCCAATATCATTATGAAATAAAATGTCTGAGTAATCATGATAGCCTGCTTAGATCAACCGAGAATTATATTTACCTAAATTTGAGTTACTTCCACTAAAATTGCTTCATTAAATAGACATTAAGAATTACTACAATAAAAGAAACTCTACATATGCCTTCAATTCGCAACATGTAGCATGCAACACTCTTATGCTAAGAGTTTTTCTAACACAAATAAATTTTAAACCTCAATTCAACCATTAACAATTTTAAAACATACGCAACCTGTACCAACATAGATTCCTAACTATATAGTCCACTACTGGAAAAAAATCTCTTACGTCCCTTCATATTATTTTAAATGTAAATAGCAAGAAAATATGGTCCTTCAAAGATATACTACGTGAACACCAAATTTCTAAGTAGAGACTAACACATAGGTCCTTTCAGTTTAGAGATACTGAATTTTAAAGTTGAAAGACAACACAGCAATTATCCAGGCCATGTTCATCATTTCATGGATGTAAAGATTACAGCCTAGGAAGTTGGCTCAAGGTCACAAAGCTAGAGATCCAGGACCTCAAAAGTTCCAACACAGTGCTCATTTCACCACATTAATCTGCTTCCATTCCAAATACTGAGGTCACATTGGTAATAACATTTCCTTTTACTACTTTCTTTACTAAAATGAATTTTAAAAGAACAGGCACTATATATCCTCCTTTTTCCAATCTCCAGAGATTTTTACTATTTTCTCAAAAACAAATGTGAGTAGCTCTAAATCATATATTTCAACTTTAAGGTACAGTCCACTTAACCCTCATATTAGGAACACTTTTTAAGTGTTTATCTGCCATTCTAGTCTTACTTTCTACTCATATATTGGAAATGGGACTTATCACAATTAACTGATTATTAAAAATGTGAAAAAGACATTAAGGGGACCCCTAAAACTACTTAAGGGCTTTGTATTTTTCCTTACACCAAATAGCTCCAGATAATTTGATTTCTAGCTTGTATCTGCTTTTCAGCATTTCAGTTTCCTTCCATATTGATGGGCTTTTGCCTGTTGTCACTTCTCACTACTGCCAATGAGTCAGCCTGTGTCCAATTCTTTTCCACTTCTACTATAAGGATTCAAAAACTACATATTCCAATCTATGAGAATAGCATGTAAAGCAAGAGTAAATGTGTTCTTGATGATAGCCCATAAGGAAGTCTATAAAATCAAGCCCACACATTTTCATTTATCATTAAAAGCATTCTGTAATTACCTCCTTGATCTGATCTGTTTCAAAATGGAGATAATACTAGGTACCTAAGGTATTGATGTCATTTATACCTGACCCCGTAATTCTTGAGAATATCTAGGCTTCTTGAATTTCATTTTATACTACCCTCTGATCAGATAACTTCCTAAAAGCATCTTAAACTTATATCAGTCTCCTAAAATTAATATTCTTTATATGGGGGGGTCTTTCTTCCATTACTCAGGAAACTGAAATTAGTTATAACACTGTAGTAATTTCCACCAAGATTTACAACCTCCTGAACATCTTTAGGGGCTACTGATCCTAATCAAAACTACTACCTTCTCTAGATTATTATTACTATTAACGTAATGATTCTCATTAAGATTTAAAGGCATCAAACTATAATAGAATTTCATTTCTCCTTGTCATAGAACTAAGTCCCTATAAAAAACTTCAAAATCTATGCAAGGCCTATCAACCTCAATTCCAAATTAAATTAAATTAAATTTCTAACAACAAGAGATTTTAAACTGTTTTCAAACAGGTAGAACCAATTATGAAAAGTTGAAGATTTTTAAGGTTGCCTTGTAATGAGGTGTTTAAATTAAGGGAGAAATCTTTGAAATTTAGACAAAGCAGTCAAAAAATAAAGTTAAAACATGATTAATGTGCCTGTAAAGGGTCACATTAACAGCAACTACAACATTAAATTAGATGTTTTTTTAAAAACAGAATACATTAAAATAAAGAAAATGAGCAAAAGAAGGATTTCATCCCTTCACAAAAAAAAAATCTCTATTTCATGCACAGAGACAAATAAAATTCTACATATATGAAATATGTAACAAGGAAAAGGTCAAACAAAAGCAAGAAAAATATCAGTCTATAAAAGGACCCCCCAACTTAAGAGAATATTGACCATTATATAGGTGATAACCCCAGTATCACCTCTATATTCCCTTTAGTCTCACATAAGTTTCAACTTCACCTACCTTTCTTCTCTGAGAGATGTTGAGGGCACCAAAATCATTAAACAAGGATGAAGCAGGTGAAGTTAGAGGATCTGGAAGGTAAGTTACATAAGTTTCCACACAGACAACTCAAGTAACCCACAAATCTAATAAATGTTTAACTTGACAATGCTTATAACAGTAATAAAAATCATACACCATAGTAACAGTTAAACTCAATGCCTCACATACAGTGGATGTTCATAATATTTTCTAAGTGACTAAAACACAAATTAGAGAATACTTCTTTCAGCCAATACTCAGTACACATTTAATCAGAAGCTATATGGATTAGGGTGTATCTGTTTGCTTAGAACCAAAAGAAAAATCAAACAGAAAAAAAGAAAAGAGGACTCTTAACCATGCTATTAGTAATGTGTTTAGGAAGGAAGGAAGTCTACCTGTAGTAAATGTTTGTATGCTTGAGACCAAATCATGAGAAAAATTATAAGGGGCAGTGAGGTGGGAAGGACAGTAAACCATATTCCAAGTGACTGGACTTGGATTTTAACACTTAGGCAAGGCCTTAAAGCCATCTACTCTAGAGAATATTCCATCCTTTTATCACCAGATATTTTATATTCTTATTAAAAATATAGGTAAATTAAGTTTTTAAAGATGGAAATATTACACGTTTCAAAACACAAACATGAAATTCAAAGATTTTATAGTTTCAAAGTTCTATTACTCTATGGCCAGAAATTACAAACAAGTGTAACTCTAAATTGTTTTTCATTTAATAAATCAGAAGAGCTTCTGAAAAGGTGTGCATGATATACATGGAAATACTTTATCTTCAATTCTGAGCTCTAGTTAATCTTAAGTTTCTCATTAAATTATCTATAAAATTCTTAAAACCATAGTAAATGTTCTCATTTAAAGGAACCTTAAATCTCTTCATAATTCAATATAGACTGCTGCTTAATTTCTCCAGCTTTGTCTGCCTGAATTTTCATAGTCTGGTCCTTCATTAGAATTAACAACAATTTAATAATGCAAAGAAGGAGAAGCTAATAAAATAACAAGATGTAAAATATTTTTATGTAATTTATACATTCAAGGCACTTATAAAAATAGGTCATATTACTCATCCTTTATTCTACTTTTGATAGCATTTAAAAGTCAACATATAAACTCTATGGGAATGCTAAAAACATTACACTACTAATTAGTTTCTAATAATTTTATTCAACATAAAATGTTTCTTTTTTCCTACAGCAAAAAAAGGTGAAATATCCAAGTATTGACAGAAATTTGATACACACACATAAAATGCCTATCTCAGAAAATAATCAACATGCAAATTTCTATTCTCACCATTAATAATAATTGTTAGCATTTTACTGATGCAGAGTATTAACATTCCATTGTTACATATTTTTAAGAAACCATTCTTGAACATTTGTTTTTATTTTTTGTTTAACATTTGTTTTTAAAATAGAATACAGAAAGATACTTGGAAATTCCATATCAAAAGCCTTAAAAACGACCATAATCTTTGAAACAGTAATTCCATGTCTAAGAATGTTTCCAAAAGCATAGCTCAAAATATGAATAGATTCATACACATAGTCCAATATTAGAGTATATACTTTAAAAAAAGTTTTAAAAAAATAGTTTAGTAAATTATGGAAATAATAGAATTCAATTTATAATGATCAAGAAACAGTCATAATTTAAAAGTACATCTAATGCAATCTTAAGTATCATGTATATACTTAGCTAAGTATTATTGCATATTATTTATGTATACATATGTATATATATTCACACTCAGACATAACCATTATTTGGAATTATACGGAATCCAAATAATATTTATTTGGAGTGAAAATAACAGATCATTCTTATTCTCTTCCTTATACCCATTTATAATTTTCAAGATTTCTACAATGAACATATTATTTTTAGAGTCAGAAATAGAAAGAGGGACCAAGTCTTACCATGGCCTGCATATGGCTTGGCACTGTCATTTAGAAGGCTGGGGGAGCTGCTACTATTAGTCATTCTCTGAAAAACAAAATAGATACACATAATATCACTGAGAAATACAGAATTAAGAATATTCAACCAATTCAGATTCTCTTTGCTTCTTCCCCTCTAATCTACTTCTCGTATTACTGACACTCTAATCCTCTAGAATGTCACTACGTGGATTATAATAATTCATGCAAAAATATCCAAATACTCTCTATAACACATCAAATGAAAATTTAACTCACTAGTCAGATATTTAAAACCAAAGTTGCACACCTATCCTGAATTGCACTTCCATAACTTACTAGATTGGGCAACATAAGTAACTATTAAGTCTCTTGTCTATAAAATATAAATTCCAATATCCATCTCAGAAGATGTGAAGTGACTATGTATAAAGTCAACAAATGCTTTCTAACATCCTCTCCTAATGAGTATTACTATTCATATACCTTATAGATTCTATAAAATCAGGCTATTCTCTGTTCTCTAAACATGTTCCATGCTTTCTTATACTCCATAGCCTCTAGTCTCTGATCCTGAAAGGCCTTCACTCCATAGCCACAAAACACACAGAGGAGTGAAATTAGTCTCTTTCCATCTATCCTCTACACACTCCAATGCCATCCCACCCCATCTTCACCCTTGAAAGCTCACCCTGAATCCAACCGTATCCCACCTAACCTTATCACTTCCTAAAACCTTACCTCCTACTCAACACATTTAGGAATAAATGAAGACTCTAGACATCCCCCACCACTAGAATAAACTTCTCTGTTTAGCGTCATATAAATTCATACTAAAGATACCTGCATCAAGGGATACTTTGTTTCCACTGGGCTTCCAAATCCATTGACTCCAATAAAGCTGGTGCTGAAATAGGAATCTGTGAGACTCGTATCAGTTAAAGCACCTCCATCTATTCCAGGAACTGAAAAATAAGAAAAATTCAAATATTTTAATTGTTTAAAAGCACAAAATATTGATATAATTTCTGTCTCTCTAAATAAATTTTAAAGTCTCAAATTTCTGTCACACTTATTTTTATTTATCTGTTCATAACAAAAGGCAGGACCAAATAAAATTGGCTCAGCTCTAAAAATCTGTTCATCAATGCTCAAGCTGACTGATGTCTTTCCCACAGATAAAGTAATTTATTTTATATTAGTCACGTAAGCACCACCAAGCATAACATGAAAAAACAAAGCACACCTGTCATTTTTCTCATCATTTTCTTTCTTTATCTTTGCAAGAAGACAGAATATAAAACACTGCAATTTCTCCTGTGAATCTTCATAAAAGAAACAGATTTAAGTTTCTCAGTACTGAGAAATTCTGTTAAACTCTTAACCTATCTTATGAAACAGACCAGCAGTCTCACATTAACTCATAATTCAGTAAAAACTATTCTGCATATGTAGCAATGAGATAGAGTTCAGAAATACAGATAAGCTGTTGATTTTGGGATAGGTGAATACAGAATGATTATAACTAGTAGGACAATCCATGATATAGCAACAAAGTAATGGACAATCTGTTGTAGATGCTACGTCTCTGTAACTACTTGGAATGCTGCTATTTTCCAAGCTGCCAGTTAAGTACAAAGTCGTATGCTTTACAAATCAGCTAAGCTCAAAATAGATTGTCCTCTTCTAGGCATAGCCTCTGAGAACCACTGAAACC
This sequence comes from Halichoerus grypus, assembly GCF_964656455.1. Classification (NCBI taxonomy): domain Eukaryota; kingdom Metazoa; phylum Chordata; class Mammalia; order Carnivora; family Phocidae; genus Halichoerus; species Halichoerus grypus. The sequence continues at coordinate 72,459,997 of NC_135715.1, forward strand.
ACTCCAACCCCCAACTAAGAAGAAAACTAAACAAAATGCTGATGGCTGAATATAGGGTGCTATGATCTGAATTTCTGTATAACCACAAAATTCCTATGTTGAAATCCTAACCCCCAAAGATAATGGTAAAGGAGGCAGGGCCTTTGGGAGGTGCTTAGGTCACGGGAGTGGAGCCCTCAGGAATGAGATTAATACTATAAAAGACACCTACAGAGATCCCCAGCCCCTTCAACCATGTGAAAGCACAAGGTACCCATTTATGAACCAGGAAGTAGGTTCTCACCAACCACCACACAAAATCTACCAGTGCTATGATCCTGGACTTCCCAGCCTCCAGAATAGTGAGAAACACATTTCTGTTGTTTATAAAACATCCACTCTGTGGAATTTTATTATAGTGGCCCAGACTAATACATAGGGATTCCTTGGAAAGCAATCTGAGGTAATTTTTAGTCTCTATTTTTAAGATTTATTTCACAAAATGTCCACAATTAAAATGTATTCCCTTTATAATTACAAAAAGATTATTTTTAATGGTTCATATCTTTTAAATTAGTGTTTACAATTTCAGATGTAGCTGAAGAATATAATCAGAAACATCTAGATTTATATGTGAAATTGTTCATCACTTTGTCCATTTATATACAAGTATTAAAAGTATTTTAATAATTAGACACAATGTGAAATGCCCAACAACAAAAAATTAAGTAAATTCTAATGTATCTTTTCAAAGAATACTATGAAATTATTTAAAAATCGTAATAATTAATGTCTGGGATTTATTAATACTCTAGCAAATGAAAAACTGGGAAGAGAGACCAAATAAAACTGGCAAAATGCTGGTCCTTGTTAAAGCTGAGTGATAGGGGATTATTATATTCTCCTCTCTACTTTTATCAAAGTTTAAAATTTTCCATAATAAAAGGTTGTAGAAAATAAGGTTAATAAATAATGGTATGTATCATAACTATTTACAATGTGAAGTGAAAAGGGAATGCATTTTTATTTATAGTATAATTAGTGTGCTTACATATATACACACACAGATTTTAAGACTGAATATATATATACATATATACATACACACACACACCAAAATTTTAATCTCGTGTTATTTGGTTGATTGAATGGGAGAGATTGATCTTTTCTCGTATTACTTTTCTATAATGTAGTTATTTTCATAACGATGATGATGACAGAGAAATCCATAAGGGGAGAAGTTCCTATATTCCACCAAAACCCTTATAGCATCTACTATTTACCTCTTCCTAATAAAATAAAATGGCTTTCAAAAATAAGAGTACAATTCCAGAGTCAAATTATTTTTAATATAGCATTTTTATTTCAATTTTTTTAAATTTTAAACCCAATTTTCTCTTTTCTTCCTATGTTATAGAAGCTAATACAATAAAACCATTATTGAACTTGCCAGAATTTAAGTATCTATGGTCAATGTCTTACCTTAGTAGATTTTAAGCAAGATCCACTGGACTAAAAATAAGCACCTAAGCATAACAAAATACTTGCAAAACAAATGAATATTAAACTGTCAGAGGGCAATAAAACAATCTTATAAACATCCCATCCTTTATAATACTTTATCATTTAGAAGTATAGTTTGCCCTAATTTATTACCAAATTTCTGGTAGTGATTGAGTCTCACTATATTAAAATTGGTTTACATTCCTTTAGAATACACAACTTTGACAGAAGAAACTTTATGCTCCCTAACAAAGAAAAAACTGACTGGGCTTAACAAAAAAAAAAAGAGGGAGGAAGGGAGAGGGTTAAACATGGCCAGTAATTAGGGTTAAAAAATTAAACATTCCACATAAAGACCCAAACTGTAAACAATTGGAAGAAAACATAGGGAAGAGCTACTTGACATTGGTCTTGGTAAGAATTTTTTTAATGAGACACCAAAAGCACAAGCAACAAAAGCAAAAATAAACATGTAGGACTATATCAAATGAAAAAGTATCTACAGAGCAAAAGAAACAATCAGCACAATAAAAAGGCAATCTATGAAACAACTGAAAATATTTGCAAACCATCTCTCTGATAAAGGGTTAATATCCAAAATGTATAAGGAATTCCTAGAACTCAATAGCCCTCTAAAAATATCCAATTAAAAAATAAGCAAAGGACTTGAATAGACATTTTTCCAAAGAAGACACACAGATGACCACCAGGCACATGAAAAGATGCCTGATATCACAAATCATCAAGAAAATACAAATTAAAACCATAGTGAAATATCCCCTTACACCTGTTAGAATGGCTATTATCAAAAGATAAGAGGTAACAAGTTTTGGCGAAGCCATGGAGAAAAGAGAATCCTTGACCACTGTCAGTGGGAATGTAAACTGGGGCAGCGACTACTGAAAACAGTATGGAGGTCCCTCAAAAATTAAAAACAGAACAAATGATTCAGCAATCTTACTTCTGGGTAAAGTAATTCCCCCCTCCCCCCGCCTTCTCCAAGGTTTCACTTTCCATAGTCACCCATGGTCAACCTCAGTCAACCACATGGAAGCAGATGATCCTCCTGACATATCATCATAAGGCCAGTGGTAACCTAACACCATGTCACAATGCCTACATCATTCACCCTACTTCATTTGATCATGTAGGCATTTTGTCAACTCACATCATCACAAGAAGGGTAACAGTACAATAAGATATTCTGAAAGGGAGAGAAACCACATTCACATAACTTTTATCACAATATATTGATATATATTGATTGTATTTTATTATTGTTCTTAATCTCTTACTGTGCCTAATTTATAAATTAAACTTTAGTATAGGTATGTATGTATATATACGAAAAAGTATAGTATATATAGGATTCATACTATCTGTAATTTCAAACATCCACTGGGGGTACTGGACTGCATCCCCTGTAGATAAGACAGGATTACTACTTTGTATATATATACAAGGAAATGGAATCACGATCTTGAAGAAATTTCTGCACCCCCATGTTCACTGCAGCATTACTCCAAGACATGGAAACAACCTACATGTCCATTGACAGATGAATGGTTAATGAAAATGTGATATCTATATAGATATATAGATAATATATATGTGTAAAATGTGGTATATACATATGTATATGTGTATGTATTCATACACACACACACACACACAAAATGAACTATTACTAAGCCATAAAAAAGAAGGAAATCCCAACATTTTTGACATCATGGATAGACCTTGAGGGCATTATGCTAAATGAAATAAGTCAGAGAAAGACAAATAGTGTATGTTCTCACTTATGTGGAATATAAAAGAGCCAAACTCAAAGAAATAGAACAGAACAGTGGTTGCCAGGGACTGGGAAGTGGGAGAAATGGGGAGATGTCGGTCAAACTTCCACTTCTAAGATGAGTAAGTTCTGGGGATCTAATGTATATCATGGTGACTATAATGAACAAAACTGTATTATATACTTGAAAACTGTTAGAAGAGTAGTTTAAAAGTTATCACCACAAAAAAAAAAAATGTAATTATGTGAAGGGATGGAGGTGTTGACTATCCCATGTGGTAATCATTTTGTATATACTTGTATCACATCATCACGTTGTACACCTTAAACTTACAGATGTTATATGTCAATATCTCAATAAAGCTGAGAAAAAAAATTCCACATATATACTTACACTTAACTTTTCCTATTTTGGAAAGAAGAGAATGGGATTTGATACTTGAAGAGTAGTTAGGAAAATCACTAACCTATGATACATTATTCTATTCTGTATATATCATGAAGATACTAATTTTTTTAAGTTACTAAGAATAGACACATATCCCACCTACCTTATGAGATGCACAAACAGAAAAGGTGTGTAGAGTACTTTTAAAGTTTAAATTACATAAGCATAAGACACGTTAGAGAATTTAATTACCAAGACTAGATAATTAAGCACTTTTCACTACTTCAACCCCCTATTTTTGCAATCCACTTTAAGTAAACTTTACACCATCTCTATGGAATAATAGTTTGCAATCCACTATAAGTAAAGCTTACTATTTCTATGAAAGCTCTATTATCATCTCTATTATTGTAACTTGAATCTGTACAGAATAATAAGCAATTCAACAATCACTGTGTAGATATGAACCTCAGTCTGAATGACAACTGTGGCAAGGTTGATATTACTTTTATTGTGCAGTTAAGCAAACTAAATGATTTAGGGAGATGAGAAAGCTTGCCCCATGTCCCAAAGCTAGTACGTGACAGAACTGGGATGTAATGGCAATCTCTCGATTGCATGAAACTGCCTTCCAGTTTTTCAGAGAGGGAATTAGAATCAAAAGATGAAATTTCAAGCCTGTACTTTTAAAATGATAATGAGGCATTCAAACTTTGAACCAAAGGATCTTACAGTACCTAAAGAATCAGAACTTATACATCTGTCAACAGTTACCATATAAATGTGTATGATGATAACCCACTTTAAAAAAACAAAAACCCATCCTCACAACTTAACTAAATAAATGTTCTCCTTCTTCTTCAGTCTTGTCCCCTCTTGATGAAACGGGTTTAACTTTCCAAAAACATCAGAATAAACCAATGTTACCCAAAGGGAATTCTGAAGTCAAGTAAATTTGGAAAAGGCTGGAAAAGTAAAAGTAAACCCAATTTCTTCACTACACAATTTCTCAGAGCCTGTGTCTACAATGTGAACTGTGACAACTCAAAAAGGAGATAGAGTACTTCCCAAATGTACCTAAAGAACCCTTTCTACATGGAGCAGCTTGAGGGTCTAGAATTCCATAGAACAGCAGAGTGGCACAGCGGAAGCATGCTGGGCCCATAGAATTCCATAGAACACACTACAAAAAGTGACCTCTGAAAATACTGAGTGGTTTTCCTCTGCCAAAGAGGGCATCATAGGCAAGATGCTGGCAATGCTCACCCTATGTGATAAAATCCAAACTTCTCAGTCTGACATTAAAAAGCCCTCAACGATCTGTTCTCAATCCATCATTTCCCAAAGGTACTAGGTTTGAGTCTCAGTTTTGCCACTTACTAGCCACAAAGTTTTGGGCAAAATGCTTATAAAATGTAGATTATACCATTACTTGTAAAATGAAATTCATACCATCTACTCTGCAAACTTCAATGAAAAATTATGAAAAAACAATAAAACAGTATCTTGTAAGAATCCTGATGGTTGCACAACCCTATAATATAATCTACTAAAACTGAACTGTACACACTTACAAAGGGTGATTATAGCATGTAAATTGTATTTCAATAAAGCTGTTTTATAAAATCAGTGGAGAAAAAAGGAATTATTCAATAAATAGACTTAAAACAACCGGGTATCCATCAGGGGGGAAAATGAATACACAGATATTTCCGAAAGACCAAAGATTATAGTGTAATCAAAGTTTAAAAAATAGATAGATATACACATACACATCTATTATAAAAAGATCTTTATAATAATCGTAACATTACTGAACTCCCTCCTCCAGTCAAAATGATATACTCACTATATTTTGAAAGTCTACACTTTACAATATGGAGTACCATCAATTCCTATACCTACATACACACACACACACACCCCCCAAATTCCTATACCTACACACACACACACACACACACACACACCCCTCTATGTTCTTCAAGACCCAGATATATGGTGGAAAAGAAAAAAATACTTGAAATTAGAGACACTGAGTTCCAATCCTACTTTTGCCACTCACTGGCTGTAGGACCTTGAGCAAACAATCCTCTAAGTTTCATTTTTTCATCTGAAAAAGAAGGCAATACCATCTCTCACAGGGTTGTGGTAGGGACTCAAGTGAAGCAACCTATGCAAAGTGCCTAGCATCCTGTCTCTTAGGTAATCATAAACATTTTTTCCTCTTCACCTGTTTCTAGAATGCATTGCCCAATTATTCCAAGCTGTTAAAACCTCTACCTCTTACCATACCATTCATTTGACTAAAAATATATATACATTTCCTTTGACCTATCTTTTACTGCTGTCTTCAACTATTTAAACCTTTAAATTCTTACACGTTTCTGTACCATCTACCCATCTAAATTATCTGTTAACTGGGGCGCCTGGGTGGCTCAGTTGGTTAAGCAACTGCCTTCGGCTCAGGTCATGATTCTGGAGTCCCGGGATAGAGTCCCACATCGGGCTCCCTGCTCAGCAGGGGGTCTGCTTCTCCCTCTGACCCTTCCCCTCTCATGCTCTCTGTCTCCCATTCTCTCTCTCAGATAAATAAATAAAATCTTTAAAAAATAAAATAAAAAAATAAATTAAAAAATAAATTATCTGTTAACTGAGATTTGGGACTACTTCTATTTTTTTGGTAGTCTAATCTAGTAGCACATTTGTATAAACACTTATTTACAGTTAAGCCCTTTTTAAAAATAGGTATCTTTAAAAGATGATAAAAGAGGGGCGCCTGGGTGGCTCAGTCATTAAGTGTCTGCCTTCAGCTCAGGTCATGATCCCAGGGTCCTGCGATCGAGCCCCGCATTGGGCTCCCTGCTCCGCGGGAAGCCTGCTCCTCCCTCTCCCACCACTCCCCCTGCTTGTGTTCCCTCTCTCGCTGTGTCTCTCTCTGTCAAATAAATAAATAAAATCTTTAAAAAATTAATTAAAAAAAAGAATCATTGAAAATGTAATTAGTTAAGATGAGGTCATTCAGGTGAAGCCTAATCCAGTATGACTTTATTTTTCTGGTTTCACTATGAGTTTCCTTTCTTTTTCTTTTTTCCTTTTCAAATTTTTTATTTAAATTCTAGTTAGTTGACACCAATAGGACTTACGACTTTATAAAAGGGGAAATCTGGACACAGACACATACACAGGAAGAATGTCTTGTGAAGAAGAAAGCAGAGATCAAGGTGATGCTTCTACAAGCCAAGGGATGCTAAAGACTGCAGACAAACCACCAGAAGCTTGGTGAGAGGCACGGAATAGATTATTTCTCACAACCCTTAGAAGAAAGCAACCCAGCCAACACCTTGATCTCAGACTTCTAGGCTCCAGAACTGTGAGACAATAAATTTGTTAATCACCCTCCCCCAATCCAGACATATAATAAAAATAAAAGATTAAATGGGGGATTACTAAACCAATAAACATAAGCTTTAAAAAGTATCTTAGTTGAAATTAAGTTAAGAAGTTTCTAAGTAGCCAAGATAAAGAGGAAAAAATGTAAGTTAAAAATACTCACCTAGTAAAATAACAAATACCAATTTTTTAGAGCAAAAACACTTCCTAGCACTAAGCTCTTCAGAAATTTTTATAAGGATTTTTATATATGGAGTACTGATCATCATGCATCTTCATATAGGTAAAAGGAAAATTTCTAGAAACATGTTTTATACTAATTTTCAATAGAAGTAGAAAACAGTATTAAACCACACCCAACTGAGGTAATAAAAGGCTAAGAATATTAAGTACTTCCCTTTTTAGCCATTTACCTAGACCAATCTTCGCCTCTTGAACTCTCATCCTCTTGCTTTGAAACATTCATTTCTGGTTCTGACAGAGAGACAGATTAGATATAGATAGATAGACAGATAGACAGACAGACAGGTAGACAGACAATAATAACAGCTGCCGCGTATTGCTTATACACACAATCTCAACAGTCCTTTAAGATATATATCATTATTGCCTATTTTGGTGGCAGTGCCAGAGATGAAATTTGAAACAAGAACAAACTTATTTGAAAGGCACCAAAAATCACTACACTACATTCCTCTCAGCCATTCCTACAAACTCAGACTCACCTTTACAACCACCTATTATTAAATGTCTTCAAGTACATGTGTGACAGGTACTTTTAAGCTAAAAGATATATCCTTAACTCCTTTCTCTCTCCCATCTACCCTCTCAAAGTAGCTGCTTCATCAAATCGCTCTCAAATGCGCCCCCTATATTTCATTTCCACTTGCCTGAATCAAGTCCTTGGCATTTCTCTCTTCCACTGTCATAAGGCTACTCCAAACTGTTCCCTATCTCCATCCTTGGAAGCCAAAAACTCCTATGGTTATCTCTTAAAGACATAGATCTTAACACTTCACTTAGCAGAGCCTACAAGGGCCTTCACAACGTGGCCACACAACCTACCATCTGGTACCATTCTCCATAATACAGCCTCTTCTCCACATCAGGTGACTACAGAACAAAAGCACGCACAATGCTGTCTCTCAAAATCAGTGTCCTTTCATCTGCCTAAGATGCCTTTCTTTTCTACCAGGTATGCTTCATACATCTTTCAAAAAATAGTTCAAATATTCCCTCTTTATGAGACCTTCCAAAATATCCCTGAATAGAATTTGTTATACAACTTTATACCTATAGGGTATCATACTATGCCAAAATTTATACATTTCAAAATCCTTTACTAGACTACGCATTCATAAATGGCCAGAACCACACAGCTTTGCATTCCCTGATACCAGTATAATACCTGGCACAAAAGTGTTCAAAAAAAGCTTGATAATTAAACTCTCTAATCAGTGCCCAGAATGTACATATACTATGTCATATTTACTAAGTAGTCATCTGCATACTGCAAATAAAATACACCTCCAGAGGCAAGTTGACATTGTTTTAAAAACTGTAAGTTCTACCTGGCAAACTGGCCCTTATGAAAGTTATCACGTGAACCTTTGCACCAAGATAGACACAGCAAGGCCTATGGGAAGACCCAAAAAAAAAAAAAAAAAATTCCTGAAACAGCAATTTTACATGATCAAAGTGGCTTAACAAGAGCTCAGCTGAGAGCTTAGTGTTTCACACTGGAATATACATAGTACACTGTTTGGAACTGAAAATTTAAGATATACATTATTACTTAGTTTCCAGAATCAGAGAGGAACTGCAATACAGTAAGACTGTGGTAAACACTGGACTCTGAGGAGCACTACAATACTACAGCTCTTCCAAGGTACACTGGCTACAAACTTGACAATAAGCAACTAAATAAATTAGATTCTCAGGTGAAGCTATTTAATATTTAGCACTGCCCCTTTGATTACTAATTGAAAAATGTCTTCCAACAAGACAGTTCCAGTTTAGGATCTGTGTCAAGATAATTGCTTTTTCTATGCAATCAAAATCTGCCAAGAAATAAATGTTTTGAGAAGTTTTCCATTGTTCTTGCTTTCTCAGTAGAGTAAATCGGAATTTAATAATAGAAATTGTGTTTCTTAAACCAGCTTACTCCTTGTGCAAAGTATCAGTGTAAGATCATCCAAACCCATAGTTTATTGAGAAGTTAGGAGCAGAGTTGGCTTTTTTTTTAATAGCAATTATCATCTTTTAACATACTACAAAATCTTGGGGGTTATGTTTACAAATACTGCCCACACCCCCATTAAAATGGAAGGCTCACAAAGGAAGGAATATTTCATTTATTGGTAACTAACGTATACCAAGAATCTAAACAGTAGCTGACACAGAGCAAGTGCTCAGTAAATGTGTGTTAATCAAATAATTAAATAAAATTAATGAATCTCCACTTTTAGACCTAATTATACTAAGTTGAAAGTTTGCCAAAATCTAAGTTTTTCAAATACATTATTTGTTTACATTAAATCTTTTTATAATATATACCAGAGGACTCAGCTAAAATTTTTATTTTAAAAACTGCCTTTATCATTTTTCCAAGCCTTGGGAGTAGGGAGAAAATACCCTGTCCCATCATTGTCAAGACTCTTCCTCAGAGATAGCTGACATTGCTATAAAGTCTATGAGCCATAAAAGGTCACTTATGGAATTTAAGAGGCCCGATTCCATTTTGTTTTTCTTCACCTCTGATCTCATCCTTTCAATCAAGTATACAGTCAGATTCAGGAACAGCAATATTAAACAACAGAATAAGCTTAGGAACAGATAAGCAAAATAAGAAAGTTATATCTAATAATTTTTAAAGTCCTTTCCCGTTTTTCCAGCTCTGTCATGCTCTACCTAATATTTATGAAAACACCCTAAGATAACCCTATCAAAAATGCAGATAAACAACGAAAGACTGTTAAATAATAACACTAGTCTTTTATTAAATATACAAATGAAATTTCCCAACAAGTATTAACAAATACTAATCTATTAAGTTGCAAAAGATGTGATTTATAAAACTATCTCTAGATATGTGAGCCACTGGGAAAAAATCTTGCTGGGGCAGATTTGATATGGATGACTATTTCAAATATCTTATTTCAGCTAATAATGTATAAAATACAGATTTTTTTATCAAGCTATAATTGGCATGGAATGTTATATTCGTTTTAGGTGTACAACATAATGATTAGATTTATGCATATACTGCAAAATGATTACCGCGTTAATTTTAACATCAATCACTACACAGTTACCATTTTTTCCTTATGCTGAGACCTTTCAAGATGGACTGTCTTAGCAACTTCCAAGTAACAATATTGTTAACTATAGCCACCTTGCTACACATTACATACTCAAGAATTATTTATCTTGTAACTAGAAGTTTGTACCTTTTGACCATCTTCATCCATTTCTCACACCCCTCCACTCCCCACCTCTGGCAACTACCAATCAATTCCCTGTATCTCTGAGTTCAGGGATTTTTTAGATTCCACATATAAGTGAGATCATATGGCAGTTGTCTACATAATTTTTTTTTAACGTACCAAGTTTGAACCAAATTACTGAAGATTCTATATGCTTAACATATGTGCATATATTTTGTGTGAATTTATGTATCAATGTACATAATGCATTAAGATACAACAGCTTAGTGCCATTATTTGTAATAAAAGACTATAAATAGCCTAAATATCCATTAAAAAGAATAATACAACATACAGTGGAATATTATGCAGACTTTAAAAAGAGCAAGGTAGATTTGTGTGTGTGAATGTCGAACAAACCACAAGATACACAATTCAATGAGAAAATTCAAAGTGCTTCCGTGTGTGTGCACACGTGTATATGTGTTGGAAGGTGCTAGAAACATATAAATGATTGTATAGGCAAAGAATATTTCTGAATGCATACATAATAAATTAGAAAGAGTAACTATCTTTTGGAAAGGAATCAGGGAACTAAAGGAGGGAGACTATTTTTCACTGGGTACCCTTTTGTGTTAAATTTTTAAACTGTGCATGTATTACATTTCTAGTTCCCAAAACAAGACATTGTTTCCTATTTTTTTAAACTGGAATTTTTATAATAAAAAATGTAATTAAAAACTAGCTTTAGAAAAATAGGAACAGGGGCACCTGGTTGGCTTAGCCAGTGGAGCACGAGACTCTTGATCTCAGGGTGGTTGAGTTCAAGCCCCACATTGGGTATGGAGTTTACTTTAAAAAAAAAAAAAAAAGGAACAATAACTTTATTTTTAAAGAAAAAATAGATAACAAAACAGACATCAAAAAAGGGGAGAGCTTTTTTAAGGAAGAGGATTGTTATCTACATGCCAATTAACTCAGCCAAGATTAGTGAGATCAACATGCCCTTCCCTGTACTGGATGTTAAACTGCTGAGCAGTCAGTGTTTTTTAAGAGTTGTTGGGAGGGGAAGAGGATCTAAAGATCAAACATGAAGTAATTTGTTTTCTAGAACATGAACATTTAGAACACAGAGTATTTTAGAGCTAAAAGCATTTTGGACATCATGTACTCCATACCCCATTCTCCCATTTTACAGATAAAGAAACATTATTGCCACATGGACTAAATGACTAGTTTAAGATCACAAAGTTGATTTTGTAAGAGCACTAAAATCAAAATCTTTGTACTTGTATATATTGGCTTTCTAACAGCTATATGAAAACAGTACATAAAACAAGTATTTTATCATATTCCACTTATATAATCTCAGACTAAACTATTTTATAAATAGGATATAAAGTTAATATGGAAAAAAAACATGAGAAATACTGCTACAAAACTTAAGTGTGTGTGCATGCACACACAAATTATGGACTGAACTGTTTTCTCTCAAAATTCATATACTGAAGCCCTAACCCTCAATGTAATTGTATTTGGAAGTAGAGCCTTTAGAAGCGCAAAAGCAGTATATTAATAACTATTAACCCCAGATAATAAGATGAGGAGATTGGTCTACTTTGACTTTATACACTACTGCTCCAATGGAAATTTTTACAAAAAACAGTTGAGTTTTGTAACTAAAAAAAAATTAAATAAGTGAAAATCAACCCTAAAATATATAAATAAATATTCAAGTCTGTCAATAAATGCTCCTAGCACAAATCTTTAAAATATCATTTCTGGGTTACTGTAAATGTTCATCACTTTGTACACAAAGTAGATATGCCTATAGAAAAGCAAACCAAAAAATGCTGTCCCATAATAAATTTCCCGAGTTAAAAAACAGAAAAATTCAGCAATAAATACAAATGAACTCTTGATACACACAACCTGGCTGAATCTTGAGAGAACTGTGCTTAGTGGGGGGGTGGGGGACTAATCCCAAAAGATTTCATGCTACATAAGTCCATTTAAACATTCTTGAAATGACAAAATTACAGAAAGGAGAGCAAATTAGTAGTTGCCAAGTTTGGGGAGGGAGTAAGGGAGGGTTACAAAAGGGCAACTAGAGGGTGATAAAACTGTTCTATGTCTTGGACTGTGTTGGCTGGTACACAAACATATAAGCAAGAAATTCCACAGAACTAACTGCACATGTGTGGGCACACACGAATGCAAATCAGAGTACAGAAATATGAATATGAGTGGGCTGTATCAATCAATGCTGGTTGTGATACTGTACTACACTTAGGAAACATGTTACAGTGGGAGGACAATGAGTGATGGAACAACAAGTTCTCTGTGTATCATTTCTTACAACTGCATGTGCCTCTCTAATTATCTCAAAATAGAAGGTTAATTTAAAAAGTAAAAAATCCGGGATGCCTGGGTACCTCAGTTGGTACTGAGCGTCTGCCTCTGTTCAGCTCAGGTCATGATCCCAGGGTCCTGGAATCGAGTCCCGCATGGAGACCCCTGCTCAGCGGCTCCCCCTGCTTGTGCACACTCTCTCGCTCTCTCTCTCTCTCCCTCTCTCTCTGACACATAAATAAAATCTTAAAAAAAAAAAGGGAAAAATCCTATAAAAGGGCAAAAATATAAAGATATTCTGCTTTGTTTTGGCAACCATTTATCTTCTTACATGGCTATTTCAAATGCATGTTTATGGAAAGAGTGTGCACTTTTACGCACTTTTATTCATTAACTGAATCTTACCTCAAATTATGATAATACATCCCTCTTTGAATATTCCTCATAAAACTTATCAAGGCTTAATATGATCTTATACATGTGTTTGTATTCTCCTCTACAATACAATCTGCCCTCTCCTTTAGGGCAGAATTTCATTTCATTCAATGCTGTATTCCTATTACCTAGTTTAGTCAAAGCTTGTCCCCTTGCAAGCACAATATAAAATGAGTGAAATGAATGGAATTATAAAGTCTTTGTTATACAGTGTGTGTATTATCCAATAAAAATGTTTAAACCTATACCAGCTATCCTAATGACAAATTCCCACTACTCTCTTTCCTGTTAGCTGATACAGGTAAGTGTAATCCTGACTTAAACAGTTTGCCACACACATTATATAATCCAAAGTAAATGAACTTTAATTTATCCACTGTTCTCTTCCATTTGGACAGACAACCACAGCTTAATAATCTAGGTATTTCACTAGTCTTAAAAGTATATTCTCAAAAATTGGAGAAGAAAAGAAAATATACAACTTACAGACTTATTATTAACAATACTGAATAAAAGCAGCAACTACGACTAAAACCTCACTATGGGCCAAGCAATGCACTGATAGTGTCATATGCAATCCCACTGCAACTCTGAAGTAAGTGCTATTGTTACCCCCATTTTTAAAATAAGAAAAACTGAGGCTTAAAGGTTTAAAATTTAAACAAGATCCCAAACTAATAAGAAAGCCAAGATTCCATCACAGATGTGTCTTACATCAAAGCCTTCACTGTTAATTAAGGAGTCGAACTGAAAAATATGTCTGTTTTTGGTAAAATAAATCCACTGGATTTCAAATAATGTACAAAAAATATAAACACTGGCATATAGTTTAGCTGCTAAAAATTGAGCACCCTGAAGATTAAAAGTCTAGCTAGCTGAAAATTAGAATTACATTATTAAAATGTCAAGAATCAGTAATTCAATTGAACCCAAATCAAAACACATTTAAGCCTCAGAAGATCCCAAGTCCAACAGAAATACAAAATGTCAAAAACTTAAATTCTTCTTCAGGGGCACCTGGGTGGCTCAGTTGGTTAAGCGCCCGACTCTTGATTTTGGGCTCAGGTCATGATCTCAGAGTTGTGAGATGGAGCCCCACTCCAGGTTCCACGGTGGGTATGGAGCCTGCTTAAGATTCTCTCTACTTCTCCCTCTGCCCTCTTCTCCCTCTACCCCCCAACCCCCCACCACCGCTCCCAGGGGTTCTCTCTCTTAAAAACAAAACAAAACACTTAAATACTTCTTTACAAAAAATAAACTGTTATTTGCCAAACAAAAATCCTGAATGCCAGAACATGTTTACTACTACACTGCCAGGTGAGCAGAGGAGCTGGAGAGCTGGACTAAGAAAATGTAATACTCTGTATACATAAAAGGTAAGCAACAAATTAAAGTATGGTTCCTTCACAAAACTGAAGCATCACTGCAATTAAGTATATTAAGAAGAAAAAGCCTTTGTGCTTCAGTTTTCCAATACTTGCAAAATAAGGATAAAATTTTCTCTTGCATTTACCTCAAGTTTTAACATGATCTGAAACACTAACAAAGCAATTCTGCTTTGTGAGGTAGTAAAGCAAGGGTCAAAAACTCAAACGCCTAAAAGTAGCCGGACACATAAAAATCACATCTAAGTTAGGGAGGAAGGCAAAACTGAGAGTCTTGCCCCAACAGTCCTAATCCCAATACAAGTAAGAGCTGCCCTTCAAAGGAAGTCAGAAATCTACTTCTATATTACATCTTTTGATTTTTAAATGTTAACTAACTACAATCCACACACATGCAAGAAAAAATTATCCTATAAATTTGAGCCACCAAAATGGCTAAAATTATAAGACCGCTAATACCAAGTATTGGTGAGAATGCAGAGCAACTAGAACTCTCACACATTGCCACAGGGAATGTAAATATGATACAACCACTTCAGAAATCATCTACTAAATCTGAACACATGCATACCCTATTATGACCCAGCAATTCAACTCCCAAGTGATCCAATAGAAACCTTGACTTTTTCATCAAAAACCATGTTCAAGAATGTTCAAAACACTGTTTTTAATAGACAAAAATTGGAAACATTCCACTGCCCACCAACAGGAAAATGAGAAAATGAAATGTGGTATATTCATACAATGTAACACTATACAGAAATGAGACTACAACAGGCTGTTTCTGCATCACAGGAATGGATCTCACAGATATGTTTAAAGAAAGAAGCCCATTCCTATAAAGTTCCAAAAAAATGAAAAATGAATCTACTGTGTCAGAATGTAGTGTTAGAAATCAGAAGTCACATTTGAGAAAGGGTACTGACTGAAAGGGGGCAAGAGCAGGACTTCTGGGGTTACTGATTAGGTCCTATTTTCTTGATCTGAGTACTGATTATAAGCTGTGTGTTCATCTTGTGAAAATTCCAAAAACTTCTCATTTGTACACTTTTCCCTGGGTATGTATACCTCAATAAAATCTTTTAACTCATACATGCACACACCAAAGATTCCATGTAGCCCAAACAAAATATTCCTGCAGGCAGATCTAGCTTATCAGAGCAGATCAGTTTATGACCTCTCAGCTAAGGAAGCGCTGTACAATCTTACCTTTAAAGAAGAGCAAAGAAAAAATAAAACTGTGATGCTAGATGATCAAGGCAGCAACTAACAAAATTTAAATTTCTCCTGATAGCACTACCTCTTAGAATGTGTTGCCTAGTTTGTCTCATGCACTTAACAAATCAAGCCTGTTTCCAAAGATACAGCAAAGAATCCAGTAAAAGGTGGAAAGCAAACTAAAAATTAAACACTTAAGTGTAAAAATTCAAAGCAGCCATTAAATTACCAACACAATCCTCTTCCCTGATTCCTGAACAACTTTACTTGCCACTCACTGATACGAAGCCATTTGCTCTCATCTAAAAGGAGTCACAACCTACATACTACTCAGTTACCAAGAAGTCTACAGCAAAAAAGAGGAGCCTCAGGCTTCACCCAGGCAAGTTAAAGCAAGCCCTACAGAACCTAAATACATAACTCAGCTATTTAATCAAATCTGTTAAATGACTATTAAGTTTTAAAATGCCTTCTTTTGCAATAACTACCTGTTCTCTCAAGATCCTATATCCCAAACAATTACTTTCCTTTTCTGAGGTATGGAATGATCCTCACCTTTGAGCCATTGCCAGTATCTTTCCTCCACCTCCCATCTTCACCTGTTTACAATATCATGCCTTATCTTTCATGTCCCAAATCTACCTACCTATGTGTATTAGAAAATCCTAGAAAGATAACATTAAATTAAATGCCAGCATTTTTGAAAATGCCTTTCTGTACGTAACAAAGCTACCGATTAGTTTACCCGTACTATTCAAACACTTTTAAATTACTTTGAGCCACAAATCACGGGACCAGCAAAAAGTTTACCTTGAAAATGCAAAGTTGCTACTCCAAAGGGATAAATTTCCACCAGTAAAGTAACCATTTTTTACAAAACACTTTTAGTTACAAATTAATTTTCTGAGCATATCAATCTGGCCAAATGCATCTACATTAAAGTTAGGTCCATCACAGCAATCTTTTTTAAAAAAGCAAATCTCTGGGAAAACACTAAATAATCCTCATAAAGCAAATAACTGCTAAATAAAGGGGGGGGGGGCAAAAATGTATTAACGTCCAAATTGCCTATCAAATTATTTTAAGATCTAAAAACTGTTTAGAATGCCCAAGAAAGTAAGCCTTCCCCCTTTTGGTTTAGAAATAGTCAATATACTGAGAAACAAAAAAGAAAAATCTGCCACCTGCTCTGCTTCTTGCTTAAGAGCAACCTTCTGTAAAATAGATTGCATTTACACTAATAATTGTAAACTCCACTCATCAAAAACTAAAAAGTTTCAAGGCAATAGATAATGACAAGTGAAAAAGTAAAAAGTACCAACAGCTTTAAGATACTCGAACTCAAGTGCTCAGTCGCACACAAGTGAACGCTGCACAGGACATGTTTTAAAGGCTCCATGCTGAGTTTGCTGGATACCAAGTTGTAGAAGACAGGATCCCTACTGACACCCAGCAAACTTATCTTGGCTTCAAGAAAACTATGCTGAAATGCGAGTCTTGATGTATTCCTAATCTGAACTCTCGACTAAACCTAAACACAACATAAAAGCTGCTGTCCCTTCACTCCTAATCCTTAGAAAGCATCCTGCCTGGAAAATCTTTCTCCCATAAGCCTCACACAAACTTTTTCCGTTCTTTCAATCTACTCTAGGAAGCCTCAAGCCCGCCCATCACCTCCCGCCCCCTACGCACACACACCCACTAGGGAACCTCAACACTCCGCAGACACCACTCCACACGGGCACGCAAAACACATGTGCCTGCAAACCCAGCCCCTTTCCACACCCCCCCGGAAACGACACCCCCTTTCTCACACACCGCACGCCACAGCCCATCCCCCTTCCTCCCCGCCCCCACTCACAGCACCCCAGTCCACCCACCCACGTACCGGGGAACCCAGCCTCCCCTCACTCCCCGGCTCGCCTAGGGCTGTGAGGAGGGGAAGCAGGAAGAAGGAAGGAGGGCTCAGGCCCGGCCTAGGCCTCTCAGACCGCCTAGGGAGGTGAAGGGGGGGGACCCGCAGGCAAAGCTCGTTGCAGGGCCTCATCCGGGCCCCCTCCAGCCCCAAGCCTTCGCTCCGCCGCCGACCCAAGGCCGGGATGGCCCTCCCAGCCCGGACCACACTTACTTGCCAGCCGCGGTCCATCGAGCACCCCGCTGCTACCTCCTCCGCCGGCTGCGGCTCCTGCACCCGGACCCCCTAGGTCCGGCTTCTTGGGCCCAGGGGGCGGCCCGGCTCCCCCGCCCGGGACTGCTCCGGGCGGAAAGGCGGCCACGGGCGCGCCCGCCAGAGCCAGGGGGACGCTGTTGCTATGGAGGCCGAGGGCCGGGGCAGCTCCGGCGGCCGGGTCCTCATGCAGGAACTGACACTCCTCCCCGTAGAAGCAAGTCTTATCCTTAGCGTAGTAGCGGCAATACTTCAGCTTCACTCCCGCCGCCGCCCCGCCGGGGACACCCCCGACCCCCGGCGGGGCCACCACCGCCACTGCCGCCGCCAGCGAGGAGGAGGAAGGGGAGGCGGCGGCCGAGGGGGGCGGGAGGCCGCCGCCACTGTTCATGGCAACGCCGCAGCCTCGTCTTCCGCTGCCGCCCGAGGAGCTGCCACCGCCGCCGCCACCATAGACCGAGGAGGGAAGGAAGACGCTGCCGGTGCCGGATAAAAGCCTGGGCGGGTGGGTCTGTCCCGCTGCGGGAGCCGGAGCCGCCCGGGGAGAGGGGGGGAGGGGAGAGGGGAGGGAGGAGGGGTAGGAGGGAGGGGAGGGGAGGGGGAGAGTTGGGATTCTCTCTCACTCACTCTCTCGTTCTCTTTTCTTAAAGGGGCCGCGCGGGACGACGGGGTGGACGCGCGGGCCCAGACGGGGCCTTCGAGGGCGCGGGCTAGGGAAGGGGAAGCGGCAGCGATGAACCGGCTGGGAGGGTGAAGAGGCCGGTTTATTTTTAAATTCTGCCTCCACTCGCTCTCTCGCGCTCTGGTTCCTCCGAGTTGTTTATTCCATTTTCCTCTTCCTGAGAGGGCCGTCGCCGCTGCGCAGGCGCGCCGAGGCGCGGTGGCTTGTGGGTAGCGGGAGCGCGGGGGGAAGCCTCGCCAGGCGTCCGGCCCCCGGGGCATCCGCGAGCGGGCCGGCGGTTGGATGGGCTGTCCGCGGTGGCCTTCCCAGACGCTGATCGGGGTGGTGAAGTTCTCACGAGACGAATACCTTCCTTTTTTGTATATCCTCTTATTTATAAAACCAGGCGTCCTTTTTTCATTGAAAAGACAAAATTAACAGAATGTAAACGGTCAGTTTGAGGGGCCGCAGCTTGGGAAGGAGCCCAAGCCCTTGCTCTATGTGAAGTATAGTTTCATCTGTTTGCCACACTTCCTCTCCCTCTTTTTTCACCACCTTCTTTTTCCTTCTCCTTGAAGGTGATGAGAGCTGCAGGACTGATTACCTTAAGTTCTGGGCCTTCTATCAAAAAACTGAGCCAAAAAAGGTTGATTTGGACAAACCCCCTGCTCACTGCAGCACCTGTTCTCTCTATTTATATTACTGAAAGGCTTCAGTAAAATATTATGAAAAATAAGATGCCACCTGGGGACAACACTGCCTAGGCAGCGCCAGAACGTTTCATTTATAAATGTGCTGGATTGCTTTTCTCCAATCAGCCTAGTCTTGATTTGAAATTCATTTTTAAAAGATAGTTTTTTCCTCAGAGATCTCTAATGTTTTGCTGCGCTGTATTAAAAAAAAAAAAAAAGTTTTCCCTTGCTATGAAGGGAAAAGTAGTTTTAACATTTTAGTTTTTCTCCTGTAAAAGATTTTCTCAGAAGACAGTATCGCAGTTGTGAATGGGGAATATTTGTTGATAGTATTTAAGGAATTGTGGCAAACAAAAGAGATCACAGAAGAACGGATATAAGCAAGTGTACTACACTGCAAACAGGGGGGAAAGTGGATCCCATACATCACAAACTGGTAAGCCTGGTGATGTTCCTTAACTAAATTCAAAAATAACATTGTCTTATGTCTTTTGTTTAAAAACACTTTCTTAGATTTATTATTCAGCAAATATTTATTAATGCCCATTATGTGTAGCAGGAACTGCTAGGAGCTGGAGAAACAAAAGTAAACTAGATGCAGTCTTGTCTGAGTTCAAATGGATTGTTCATCCCTCTGGTTGCGGAGCCCCGCATAAAGTACACAGGCAATTATAAAGCAGTGCCTTAAGTGCTAATCTTACCACATTGGCTATTAGAGGATGTTAAAGATGTTAGACTTTCTGGACAAAGTTGATACCATAATAGAAGTTGAGAACATCTGCTTTGAATTCAGACATGTGAATTTGTAAGCTGAGGCTTAATAGCTGTGTTACTCTGGGTAAGTTGCTTCACTTCTCTGTGCCTTATCTGTAAAACTGGTAATAGTATCTACTTGATAAAGTATAAACTACGATATGTAGAGTGTCCCATGCTTAGTAAGAATTCAGTAGATTTTAGCTATTGCTATTAGTAGAATTGCTGCTAGTAGTAGTCAACATAGAAGGGTGCAGAAAATAGCTTTACAGACAAAGCAGACAGCTTGTGCAAAAGGCCTTGCAGTGAAAGAGAGCTTTCATTGTTAGAATGGTGATCACAAAAGTCTCTGTATGGCACGTTAAAGGATTTAACTCTTTCTTGAGGGCAATAAAAAGTTATTACAGGGTCTTAAAAAGTCCAAATAAGGACATGATCAGATTTCCCTTTAGAGAAAAACATTTTGATTCTTCTAAGAACCCTATGAGGAAAGTAAGGAAGATGGGTTATCACCATTTTGTAGATGAACAAACTGAGTAAGGTCTGGCTTTACACAGAGTTACCAACTTGTAAGTTGCAAAGCCAACTTACCAGTACTTCTAATTATAAAATGTGCTCTTTGAGGAGGGGGCAGGGGCCTGGGTGGCTCAGTCAGTTAAGCAAACAACTCTTGATTTCAGCTCAGGTCATGACCTCAGGAT
The DNA here is from genome assembly GCF_964656455.1 of Halichoerus grypus. NCBI lineage: Eukaryota > Metazoa > Chordata > Mammalia > Carnivora > Phocidae > Halichoerus > Halichoerus grypus. The sequence continues at coordinate 72,480,841 of NC_135715.1, forward strand.
CCTAAGCACAGAGTCTGCTTGTCCCACTCCCTCTGCTCCTCCTTCCACTCTCTCTTTCTCTCAAATAAATAAATAAAATCTTTTTTTTTTTCCAAGTACTCTTTCCATGAAACATTTGCCATCCCTAAATGAACATGTATGTTTATTAATGGCTTGGAACTATGGTGGACAACAGAGGTTCATTAAATTCATGCCAAATTAAGGGTATCATTCAAATAAACTGTTATTGAGAATCTGTGTACTATGTATCAAGCAAGCTCTGTGCTAGGCTCTGATACACAAAAATGTGTAAAATACAGCCTGGAATCATGAGGGGAAAAGCCAAAGAGAAATCATCCCTCAATACGCCATTTGACAGAGCTTTCTATTAAATCATTGTGAACAAGATGGAGAAGAGTAGACTAAGATACTGTAGTTAGGTGATCTAAGTATCTTTTATTAGTCATAATCAAAATGTTGATGAAGCTGCCATTGAAGCTCTTTAAACAATATCGAAAGAGTATTGATAAATTGATACATGTCAACATGGTCTTTACTATCTTCCTTTGGACTCTGTTCTTAACGTTTTATGAAAAAATATTATTCACTGCCTCGATGGAGAAATATATAACATGTTTAGCAGATCTGTAATGGGTTGCAAAACCAGTGGGGATAGATAATGCAATAAATGACAGATTAGGATTTGTGAATGTCCATCACCTGGAAAAAAATGGACCAGTGCTAACAAATTGAAATCTGAATTAAATTGGAGGGAACCAGAGCAAACAGGCATTTTTTTTTTTTTAAGATTTTATTTATTTGTCAGAGCACAAGCAGGGGGAGCTGCAGGCAGAGGGAGAAGCAGGCTCCCCACTGAGCAGGGAGCCCGATGTGGGACTCAATCCCAGGACCCCAGGATCATGACCCGAGCCAAAGGCAGACACTTAACCGACTAAGCCACCCAGGGGTCCCACAAATAGGCACTTTAATATATTACTGATGATACAACCTTTCCCCCCTGCCCCCCCCAAAGCAAATAGGCAATATTTTCTCAAAACCCTTTAAAATATACATTACCTTGAACTTGGCAAATAAGTCCTAAGAAAATAACTGTAAATAAGGAGTTTTATGCTCCCATGTAATCATTGCAATATTTCATATGAAAGCCAAATAAGAAAGAGTTGCTAACAATGTAAATTCTAAAACCAAAAAGAATGGTTAAATAGTCAACTATCCACTTGGAATATTATGCAGCCATTTAAAAAGGCAGCCATGATGATGTACAGTAGTGCTTACAATACAATGTAGATATTTAACATGATACAAAATTGTATATGCTGTGTTATTATAATGATGTAAACAATAAAAAACCTAATAGAAATAACGATAAAGTAACTGCCTCAAAACATCAACAGTGGTTTTAGTAAGGTGGTAAAATGACGGAGTAGTTTTTTCCTATCTTTCCTCTTCTTCCCAAATTTGTTTCATGAATATATATTATTTCTATAATAGAAAAATAAGCATTAAAAATTTATTGTAATTTAATCTTAACCTTTTAATTCTTAGGAGTTAGTACATGGATGTTTGTTTAATTGTGTATTTTTGGTTTCATTTTGTTTTCAAATAAATTAATTTTGTGAAGACAAGCTGGACACTCATTTGTTGCCCATTTCTTCAAATTATCACTAGTCCAGTATTTCCCAAAGTATATTTCACAGATGACTGGTTCAGCAGTGTATTAACTGCTTTTACACAAAGGAAAAGGTTCTATTGCTGAGAAAGTTCGGGAAATGCTGAGTTAAACAACTTTGTCTTTTTCAGAGCCTTGAATATGTTAAAAAAAAAAGTGTTAAAAAATTATGGTAAATTCTTCTTACTAAATCGATTTAGTAAGAAGAATTTACCATAATTTTTTAACACTTTCTTTTTTTTTTTTTTACTCATCTTGCAAAGTCAGTGTTCCTCAAACACATTTTGAGAAACAGTGTCCCAGTCACCTGCCTTCCCATTGTCCCGGTATAACCTATTTTAAAATGTGTCTGCATTCTTCAGTACCAGCCCCCCCATCCAACCCTTCTACCTTGCTTTCTACTTCATATGGCCATAAAAAGAAAGCACTAGGAGCCCCTTCTTCCATCTAGGACTGATCCTTTCACTGATGCTCCGAAGTTAGAACATTTCCTCAGGAGTCTAGTGTTCTCCATGCAGCATCTTCTCTGACTCTCCTCGTAGTATGTGAATATGTTAAGTCTCACACTAAAATAATGTTTAAGGCATCCATTCCTTTCTGTTGTGAGCCTTTTGTAATCAGAAACAAAAATGTTTTTGTTTTAAAAAATACCAGAAAGAAACACTGCTGGTAGGAGGGCTAACTAATATGGCCACTTTGGAGGGCAATTTGGCAATATTTGTAAAATTTTCAAATATCCATGCCCAAGACCCAACAATGCCACTCTTGGTATCTCCCTTAGAAAAACCCTTTTGTGCTCAAGGAGGCATGCATCACAATGTTCATTTGAGGCATTGTTGATAATAGTGAAATTGGAAATAACCTAAATGTTCATAAATACAGAGCTAGACCTATTTGTGCCATTACACTCCAAGAGCTGTTGTTGAATGAAAAAATCACAAAACAGGTAAATATGGAATATAACACCTTTTATCTAAAATAAAATATTTCCTACAGTGATATATATAAATGTGCACAGAAAGGACTGGAAAGATAAACATTACATTGCTAACAGGATGGAGATCAGGAGTAGTGGTGAAAAGGGACTTTATCTGTGATAAACATCACAGCTTTATCTGTGATGTTTCAGATTTTACAAGAAGAATATATGCCTGCTTCAGTAATTAAAATTTGATTTTAAAGAAAACCCTCACTTTCCATTGGTTTCCTTCTTTTGTCCTAACTTCTCTATACAGGCAATTTATTTGAGTCATCCTTTCATAACCAGCCTCTTCATCTCTATTCATCCCTTAATCGAGAATAATTGGACACTGCCCTTGCTTTGTTTTCTTGTTTTGCTTTGTTTTGTTTTTTGGGTTTTTTTATTGCCCTTGCTTTGTTAAAGTATTTTTTTAACCAGGGCCACTGCTGATATTCATTAGCAAATTTATTAGCTGCTTTTCAGCCACTTTATGCTCCCTCTGTAATATTCAACAGTAATAACCATTCTTGCGGCGCTCCTCACTCAGCTTCCAGTCACCCCTTTCTCTTGTGTTTCCTTCCTCCTCTTTCGTGTTGCCTCTGCCTCTGCCATTCAGTGCTGCCTGCATGGTTGGTCTTGCAGAAATACTGTAAATGCATTTCAAGTAATTAATGTATTAAAACTTAATACAATGCATAGGATATCCTCTGAGGCTTAAACTTGTGTGGTGAACACACAATGTAACGTTAATGAGACACAAAAGTACACTGGATTTGGAATTAAAATAACTGGTTTGAAACCTGGTTTTTACTACATTAGACCCATGTGGCTTTTAGCAAGTCTCTTAACCTCTCTTAGCTTCAGTTTCTTAATTTTTAAAATGAAAATGATACCTACTTTATGGGGCTGTCTTGAGGGTTGAATGATCTCTCTGCCACTAAGTAAACAAAGTTTCTATTTACAAAATAATTTTAACCACCTTTCTGTGTAGAAGGCATTTTACTTCTCACAACTTTATATCTTATTGCCTTTAATATTACTACTTCTAGCACTCTCACTCATGCATCCCTCTCCTTTTATGATGATGATGTCGGCAATTACTGTAATGATGCCTCAAATTCCAAAGCATTTCACAGCTTACAAAAGCAGTTGGGCATAGTTTTCGTTTCTCCTCCCAACTATCCTGTGAAACAGTTAAAATGAGAATGTTACTTTAATATTGGGAGCCTGAGACTTTAAAAAGATCTCTAAGGTTCTATGACTTGCCCCAAGATAGTCAGCTTAGACTCTTTAAAGTCTTGTGTTTTTTTTTTTGTTTTGTTTTTTGTTTTTTTTTAAAGAAATTTAATTTTTTTATTTTATTTTTTTATTTATTTGCAAGAGAGAGAATGAGAGAGAGCACGAGAGGGAGGAGGGTCAGAGGGAGAAGCAGACTCCCTGCTGAGCAGGGAGCCCGATGTGGGACTCGATCCAAGGACTCCAGGATCATGACCTGAGCCGAAGGCAGTCGCTTAACCAACTGAGCCACCCAGGCGCCCTGTTTTATCATCTTTCTCCTAATCTATAACCATTTCGGTAGGGTTTGTGTCCTCTCATTCTGGATTTTCTTACTGTTGCCAGCTCCACCTTGGGATTAATATATTCCCTCCTTAGCCTTCATCAAAATGTACCAAATTCATATTTCATTCCATTGGATACTCTGTTAAGATAGCCCTCAAGCAAGTCTGGGGGTTTGAAACCCATAATTACATACTAATAGAGGGTAACTTCCAAAATTATTTATGCGTGCTTTAATGGTAGTATTTGCAAATGCAGCAATATTCCCACTTCTGGATGGAAGAACTGTGAGGTATGATGAAATAATGAGATTTTTTTTCTCCTTCACCTGATGATCTAAATGAACATTACTTTCCAAGTAGTCACTTTGGTAAAAACAAGGCTTCTTCTAAGTTATACCATGTTTTTGAGATTTACTTATGCACCCTAATCACATTTCTAAAATATCATCATGGTAGCAAATCTTCATTCTTTAAGGGAAGACCAGATTTTTGGAGATGACCCAAAGTTATCAGAGCTAGGTGTGATAAATGATAAAAAATAACTGAACAGGGCCATGTCATTTGTGATTTAAAATAATGATGTCAAAATAAATAAAACCAATATTCTTGTGTGACTTAAAAGCTGATGCTGAAAATAATTTCCTAAAAACAATGGCAAAACTATAAGTATGTAAGTGTATAATGTTCCCATGTAACTATAATACACATTCTACAGGGAATGTGTTCATTTGATTTTATAGTCTAAAGTGTTTGGTTTTTGAAAAATATCCTAGGGTCTTATTTTTCACACATTTCATATCTCCTCAAAAATATTTTGTAGGCAACTGCCTACTTCCATAGGAGGGCTATCTCTTTAGGAAGGGTTCATTCTTGAGTATCCTTTACTAAAAACAAATCTTTAGACAACTCCAAGTCATTTTCGTGCTATAAAGATTATATCCAAAACTGCAAATAATCCATAAATCACATTTGCTTTGGGATATAGTGTAAGAATTACATTTTTTATGGGTGGCCTCTAGCAACATTCCCCCAGCAGCAGATTGCTAAAAGCTAAAGTTGATGTTAATTTGTATTAAGTACCAGTAATAGGGAAAACATCACATTTTCTGAGTAGTTAGTGATTGTGTTGTTAGTGATAGAAGCCTGAGTTTAAAACATTCTCCCTTGGGGCGCCTGAGTGGCTCAGTCGTTAAGCATCTGCCTTTGGTTCAGGTCATGATCCCAGAGTCCTGGGATCGAGCCCCTCGGTGGGAAGCCTGCTTCTCCCTCTCCCACTCTCCCTGCTTGTGTTCCCTCTCTTGCTGTGTCTCTGTCAAATAAATAAAATCTTAAAAAAAAAAAAAAAATTCTCCCTCAAGACAACTAAGGTGGAAACTACATGTGGATAAGTTAGGATTGACTATTTTTGACTCTCAGAAATGAAATTGACTGCATTTATATCTATTTCTTCTATATTTGTAAGATTGTGTGTCCTCTTATGCTCTAAGTTCTAAGTTCTGCTCTATAATTCTATATAAGATTATTAGCAACTTCCTAGTGTTTATCTTGTTTTGACAAATTTCTGGTGCACTTAAAAGTCTTTCTATTTGTGGCAGTTAGAAATAACTGATATGTTGGGGCGCCTGCCTCGGTGACTCAGTCAGTCAAGCCTCCAACTCTGATCTCAGCTAAGGTCTTGATCTCAGGGTAACGAGTTCAAGCCCCGCATTGGGCTCCATGCTAGGTGTGGAGCCTACTTAAAAACAAAAAACAATTGATATGTTGAAAAAAAATTTTAGTGTATCTGTGACCCTCTACAGAAGAGGTAGTCTTTCATCAATGTCATCATACTTGTATATAGTGTACCGATTTTAAGTCTTGGTGGTAATAAAAGTAATTTGCTACATTCCTTTACAAGTTTTCAAAGAACTTAAAGACTATTGTTCTATTCCTGTGTGAAGGCAAACATGATTTTAACATTAGTTGTACCTTGGAAATAACCCTGATTATTAAAGGAAATCACTGTTATCATCCATATAGCTACCACCAGCCTTACAGAAGTACCTTCGATTTAGCAAAGCTCACTGCCACCATTTCTGTTGATTAGGCACCCCTATTCCAGAAAGTCACTCAACATTCCCATGTGTAATATGTCCATTATTATAATTTATATCTAATAGTGCTATATTAATAATTTATTTTACTATTGCAAAGGTTAGATATTTGTTGTGCAGATTTTCTAGTTTATACTCTTTGGTGAAAAGCTTTATATCAGACTTGCTGAAAACAATGTATATGTTAAAACAAGAATCTTAATAGGATATGCCATTAGTAAAATTAAAATGAAGCTCCTTGAAGCAAGAAACTGTCTCTTGCACAGGTCTGCTCAAACCTCCCACATAACCTAGTGTAGAGCAAGGATCTAGGTACTCCAGTTTATTTAGGATTTTTGATTGGCCTAAGTGAAAACAAAAATGAGTGAAAATATTAACATTAGGTAAAGAAAAATTAAGGCCAAAACATTAAGTGTGAAAAAGAGGAACATTATGTAAAGATAAAAGGTGAACTCCACAAAATAATAATAATCTTAATAAACTTTTATGCACCAAATAATATTACTGAATGCCAAAATGCAAGAACACCTAGCAATACAGAACTTGGTTTGAATCACACGCAGACAGACAGACATACACACACACATAATTATAATGGTAGAGTTTAATAAACCTCTTTCAGAATTTAACAGATAGACAGAAAAAACAGGGATATTAATATATTAATAATATAATCAACTGGCTTATGTTTCAGCCAAATAGAGAACTTCGTACCCTATTACCAAAATATATATTCTATTCATATAACTATGGAAGATTTACAAAAATTAAACATACCCTTGGCCATAATATAAACCACGATACATTTAAAGAGAGAGGGATTTTATAGGCTACATTTTCTGATTACAATCCAATATAACTAGAAATCAATGCTAAAAAGAGGATAAGAAAGCCCACCCATTTGGAAATAAAGAGATGTTTTTCTGAATATTTCCAGGACCAAGGAAAAAATAAAACTGAAATTATAAACATCCAAACATCAATGAAAAGGAGTACATACTGCATCTTAAAGCCTAGACTACACTACTATACTAAGAAGAAATGTAAACATAGTCTTAAGTACTTTTATTATTAAAAGAGAATGAGGGGCACCAGGGTGGTTCACTCGGTTGAGCATCAGACTCTCAATTTCAGCTCAGGTCATGATCTCCGCTTCATGGGATCCAACCCCCTGGGTTGGGTTCCGCACTCAGTGGGGAGTCTGCCTCTCTCTCTCTCTCTCTCTCTCTCAAATAAATCTTTTAAAAAAAGGAATGAATAGTAACAAACTTATACAAGGACAAAATGAACTGAGAGACAGGAGGAAAAGGGAATGTGTAATAAAGGAAAGACCGAAACTAAGGAAATAGAAAACATCAAAAGGTTTAAACAGATACACTCCTGGCAAGTCCGATGATAGCAAGAAGAAAAATGTGCATCATCATTATCTTCAAAACACAGGAAATAACTACCAAGCTACAATACAATGTCCAATGAAAATATTCTTTAAAAATGAAGATGAAATAAAGAGTTGAGACAAAATCAGAAAATTAGTCACTAGCAGACCCACACTAAAGGATTCAGATGGAAGGAATGAAGAGCAATAGGGTGAAATATCCCAGTAAAACCAAATAAATATGGACTGTATAAAACAATAGCAATGCCTTATGGGGTTTTAAATAGATGTGGAATTAAAAGACATGAAAACAACACATAAACATAAGGGATATTGGGGTGCCTGGGTGGCTCAGTCAGTTAAGCGGCTGCCTTCAGCTCAGGTCATGATCCCAGGGTCCTGGGATGGAGTCCCATGTCCAGCTCCCTGCTCAGGGGGAGTCTGCTTCTCCCTCTTCCTCTGCCCCACCCCACTTGTGCGATCTCTCTCTCTCTCCTTCTCTCTGTCAAATAAATAAAATCTTTTAAAAAATCATAAAGGATATAAATGAAGGACCTTAAATTCCTTGCATTTTCAAAGAAGTAATAAAAGTAGTAATTTATCTTAGACTTCGGTAAGTCAAAGGTGCATATTGTAACCTCTAGGGCAACTGCTAAAAGTAAAGCAAAAATACATAACAACGTAATACAAGGGGAGGGGGATGGAATAATAAAATATTTTATCCAAAAGAAATCAAAAAAGGAGAGAAAATTGAACGTAGAATAGGCAGAACAAATGGAAAAGAAGAAAGATAACTTTAAATCTACATATATTAAATGTAAACCATCAAGATCCAATTAAAAGACAAAGGCTTTCAGCCTTTCCAAGCTACTTGTAGAGCAGTCCATATGACATTGTTCTGGGTTCCCATGCTAACTTAAAGGGAATCTTGCACAATGTCCTGGGTTCTTGTGGTAACTTAAAGGGAAGCTTTCACAATGTCCGGATCGCTGGGTGTTCTGCCATGAAAGAGAAGGATGTCTTCACATTCCTTGCAGCAGGAGCCCACATCGGTGGCACCAACTTGACCTCCAAATGGAACAGTACATCTACAAAAGGAAAAGTGATAGCATCTACATCATTTCTCCCCGGAAGAGAACCTGGGAGAAATTTCTGCTTTCAGCTTAAGCCACTGTTGCCATGGAAAACCCAGCTGATGTCAGTTGTCACATCCTCCAGGACTACTGGCCAGGGGGCGGTGCTGAACTTCGCTGCTGCCACTGGATCCACTCCTACCGTTGGCCGCTTCGCTCCCGGAACCCTCACTAACGAGATCTCGCCTTCAAGGAGCCGAGACTTCTGGTGGCTACCGATCCCAGGGCTGTCCTCCAGCCTCTCAGCACAGACGCTGTATGTTAACCTGCCTACCACTGCTCTCTATGATACGGACTCTCCTCTGTGCAATGCAGACCCTGCCATCCCTTGCAACATCAGGGAGCTCGCTCAGCAGGTCTGGTGCGCTGGGTGCCGGCCGGGAAGTTTAGCGCCGTGCCTGGCTTTGTCTCCTTTGAACACCCGTGGGTGGTCATGCCTGATGTCTCCTTCCACGGAGATCCTGAAGTGGTGGAGAAGGAAGAGCAGGCGGCTGCTGAGAAGGCCAGGACCAAGGAGGAATTTCAGGGCGAATGGACTGTTCCAGCTCCTGGGTTTACTGCTACTCAACCCAAGGTCACAGACTGGTCCGCCGGCGCAGGTGCCCTCTGAGCCTGTCCACTGCTGCAGCCTGCAGCGTTCGGCCTGCCATGAAGCCTGGTCTGCGACTCCCACTGCTCAGGCCACTGGAAGGGTAGGAACCATTCAGAGTCTATTCTTCCACAGACTCTTAAACAGAAAATGGAAATAAGGTTGATGGAAAATAAACAGATAAAACAAAGGCTTTTGGGTTGGATTAAGAAGAAAACTACATATCAGTGTTCAATCACAGAAGCACAATCACTATGAGTGATAAAGAATAAGGTGTTTATTATAGACATTAGATCTTACACAATTGGGGGCCTTTGATAAAATTTAATGCCCATGATATTTTTAAAAATCCATACAAACTAGGAGTGGAAAGGAGCATATTTAATCTATAAATGGTATCTATCAAAAAAAAACTGTAGCAAACAGCATATTTAATAGTGAACTGTTAATAGTTTCCCTCTGAAATCAAGACATGGATGCTCATTATCACCATGTACACTAATATGGTACCAGAGATCCTAACCAATATAAAAATGGAGAAAAGAGAAAGAATGAAGGGTTGGAAAGGAAGAAGTAAAACTAAAGATCCTTAGAAAATATGTTTGTACGGGCACCTGGGTGGCTTAGTCGGTTAAGCGTCTGCCTTCAGCTCAGGTTGTGATCCCAGGGTCCTGGGATCGAGCCCCGCATGGGACTTCCTGCTCAGCGGGAAGCCCGCTTCTCCCTCTTCTCCCTGCCTGTGCTCCCTCTCACTATCTCTGTCTCTCTCTCTCAAATAAATAAATAAATAAAATCTTAAAAATAGAAGGAAAGAAAGAAAGAAAGGGAAAGCATCTTTGTATAATGCAGCTGGATACAGGGTCAACATACACAATTTATTTGTATTTCTATATATCAGCAAAAATTAGAAAACTGGAAAATTTTTAAATGATACCATTTATACAATCATACCTAGATACAATTCTAATGAGCTGTGTGTGAGACTTTTACTCACAGAACTAAAAAAGGTAAGAAAATTATGAATTATTATTAAGAAGACCTAAATAAATAGATATAGCAAGTTCACAGATTGGAAATATTATAAAGATGTCAATTCTCCCCAGGTCAATGTTAGATTTGGTATAATTTTAATCGAACCCAAGTGGGATTTGTGTATGTGTATGAGTATGTACTACAGATCAGTGAAGAAAGTGTTGTCTTTTTTTTTTAACATTTTATTTATTTATTTGAGAGAGAGAAAGAGACCATGAGTGGGGGTAGGGGCAGAGGGAGAGGGAGAGAAGCAGACTCCCCTCTGAGCCTACAGCACAACTCAGGGCTCGATTCCAGGACCCTGAGATCATGACCTGAGCCACCCAGTTGCCCCGAAAGTTGTATTTTCAATAAATGATGCTGGCTCAATTAAATATACATATGGGTGTACTTCAGGTAGATTATAGGTTTAAATTTGAAAGTAAAATAAGGCTTCTTAAAAATAACATGGTAGAATATCTTTGTGACCATGAAGTAGCAAAGATTTCATGAACAGGACATAAAGACAGTAACAAAAGAGAGAAGAGTGAGAAATACACTAAAATTAACAATTTAATCTTTAAAGTGAAAAGTGGGGGGCACCTGGGTGGCTCAGTGAGTTAAGCATCTGACTCTTGATTTCGGCTCAGGTCATGATCTCAGGGTCATGAGGTCAAGCCCGGAGTCAGGCTCCATGCTGAGCATGGAACCAGCTTAAATTCTCTCTCTCTCCCTCTCCCTCTGGTGCTCCGCCCCCACTCATGCTCTCTCTCTCAAAAAAAAAAAAAAAAGTGAAAAGTGAAAGTGGGATAAAATATTTACAACACATAAAATGGGTAAAGGGTTTGTAACCATAATATATAAAAAAATTCCCTCAAGTCAATAAAAAATGATAACCCAACAGAAAAATTAGTGAGAGACTTAAACAGGAACTTCTCAAAAGATGATATACAAATAGTCAATAAGTATGAAAAGGCTTTCAACTAATTAATAATCAGAATGAAAATTAAAACAACAATGAATACTACAGTATAGCTGACAAAATGGCTAAAATTTAAAAAGTGATAATATCAAGTGCTGACAAGAATATGTAGTAGCCAGAATCTTTATATACTGCCAATGGGAGTTAAAATTGGTACAAGTACATTGGGAAATGGTTGCTGTTATGAACATGGGCCTTATTTATTAAAATTAAATAAACACAAACACGGCTATTTAACTCCTATGTGAAGTCCCAACAGAAATGCATATATTTCTTTGCACCAAATGTGTGCCAAAAGCCATATACATTATTCCTAAAAATATCATTTATTATAGGTTAATATTGAAAAAAATGCTTAGAAACCATAAAATGGATAATTATGGAATATGTTCATCCAGGAGAATACTATAGACTAATAAAAATGCATTAAGTATTGGGGCACTTGGGTGGCTCAGTCAGTTAAGCAACCCACCCTTAATTTTGGCTCAGGTCATGATCTCAGAGTCGTGAGATCGAGCCCCATGTCAGGCCCCACACTGGGTGTGGAGCCTGCTTAAGATTCTTTCTCTCCCTCTCCCTCTACCCTCCCCCCCCCCCCGCCTCAAGCTATCTCTCTAAAAAAAAAAAATGCATTAACTATTACTACATGCAGCAATATGGATAGAGCTCATAAACAATGTCAAGAGAAAGAAACCAGGGAGTACATTCAAAAGAGTGCCTTCTGTATCATTCCATTTATATTAAAGTTTGGAAACAGGCACAACTAATCTGTAGTGTTAAAAGCAAGTAGTGTCTATATTTAGGAAGGAGAGAGAAAGGCATTTGGCAGGGGACATGTAGAGGACTTGTGAGATAATAGTGATGTTTTATTTTTTGGCTTGGGTAGTGGCTATATGTGTTCACTATGTGATAATTCATTGATCAATAATACTTTTGAATTATTCACTTTTCTCTATCTTTTTCTACATTTTTAAAGTATTTTTAGTAAATGATATAATAGATAACATTAGGAATTTAAAAAGTGCTGTGACAATAGATATGGAAGAGACTGAAAGATTTGTATGTGTGGTAGAAACACATAGCATAAAATTTGCCATCTTAACCACTTGTAAATGTATAATTCCGTAGTGTTAAGTATATTCACCTTGTTGTGAAACAGATCTCCAGACTTTTCATCTTGCAGAACTGTCTAAATTCTAAACAATTCCCCGTTTCCCCTGCCCCCAGCCCCTGGTAACCACCATTCCACTTTCTGTTTCTATGAATTTGACTATTTTAGATGACCTCATATAAGTGGAATCATACAGCATCTGTCTTTTTGTGCCTGGCCTCTTTCACTTAGTATAATGTCCTCAAGGTTCATCCAGAATTTCTTTTCTTTTAAGGCTGAATAATACTCCATAATATATACGTGCCACATTTTGTTTATCCATTCATCCATTGATGAATATCTGGATTGCTCCCACCTCCCAGCTATTGTGCATAGTGCTGCTGTGAACATAAGTGAGCAAATGTCTCTTTGAAACACACCCTGCTTTTCTTTTGGGTATTGGAACCAAAAGAGTCCCAATTTCTCTGCATCCTCACCGACACTTTTTTTTTATGGTAATCATCCTAATATGTGTGAGGTGATATCTCATTGTGGTTTTGAGATTAGAAGTATAATTTGCTAATCTTTAAACATCTTTATTGAGTTACAATCCCCGTATCATACAATTCACCCATTTCAGGTGTACAGTTCAGTGGTTTTTAGTATAGTCACAGGTTTGTGCATCATCACCACAGTCAATTTTAGAGATTTCCATCACCTCTAAGTGAAACCCTGTACCCTTTAGTTTTCATTCCCCTGTGTATGCCCCAGCCTTTAACAAATATTTTTGTCTCTCTGCCTCTATAGATTTTCTATAGATTTCCCTTTTTTGGAAATTTCAAAAATATTTTTAAAGGTATGTTGTTTGCAATGCTATGACAGTGAAATTGAAAACCTAGAGGAAATGGGCTTTCACAGCAAAATTTAAATTTTCAAAATTGACTCAAGAAGAGGTTGAAAACCCAGAAGATCAATAGCAATAGAATTAAAACATGAATTTGATATATAACTTTTAAAATATGTACCAAATCCAAATGGTTTTGCCTCTGAATTTTATATAAACGTCTAAGAACAGAAATTTCTCAAGGACTGTTCTTGATGCTAGAAAAAGAGAATATCCTGGTTCACTTTATTACTATTAATAGTATTACTATTAATACTATTAATACTTGGTTCTCCTTAAGAACCAAGCTAAGATACCTTACTACCCAAATATCTTTGTTAAGATATTGCCAAAATAAATAAATTTATTGGCTAATTTCACTGTGGAATATGAACATAAATAGCCTAAATAAAATATTTGCAAACTGAATCTATTAGCATCTAAAATAATTTAAAATATGTGCAAGTTGAATGTAAAAGAATAATAAATCATGACCCCACAAGAATGGTTGTTATAGAAATGAAAGGGTTGTTCCAGATTAAGAAATCTCTTAACAGAATTGATTCTATCCACAGATTTAAAAACATTGTATCAATGGATGAAAATAAGCAATTAAAATTCTTCAGTTCTTAATATAAGCTTTAAGTAAATTGGAGACAAAAGGAAACTATTTAAAGAGAATATTATTTAAAAATTAAGCATTTAATTAAAGTCATGTTTATTAAAATACAGAAGAAGACAAAGAAGCTTGCTATCACCATTATTTGTTAATGTTTTTAGAGAGATTTTCCTGATAGAGAATAAAATAAAATCATGATCTTGGAAGAGACAACACTATATTTATAAATGAGGTGATTGCATGGATTGTATATGTAGAAAATCTGAAAGCTATACTGTCCAATATGGTAGCCACTAACCACACATATCTCCTGAGCACTTAAAATGTGGCTGGTCCAAGCTGTGCTACAACTATGAGACAGATACTGCATTTTAAAGACGTGGTGTGAACAAAGAAAACATAAAACATCTAATTAATAATTTTGTATATTCCATGTTGAAATGATAATGTTTTGAATATATTGGGTTAAATAAAATATACTGTTAAAATTGTTTTCACCTGTTCTCTTTTTGTTTTTATAATATGGCTACTAGAAAATTTTAAATTTTGTATGTGGCCTGCATTACATTTCTATTGGACAGCACAGCCTTACTGTGTCTAATACCAATATAAATTAAGAACAAATTTTAAGGTTGCTGAATATTAAATACTTAAATACTTAAATAACTTTTTCTCCTTAAGAACCAACTAGAAATGGAACTAAAGATATCTCTACTTATATTAGTGATAAAACTATAAACTACTTAGAAGACAGCGTGAGAGTATGATGAGCCTACCTTCCAGATTTTGAACTGTTTTTATTAAACGCTTTAAATAATGTGCATGGATAACTTTGATAAAAAAATGAACACTAAGGAGCGCCTGGGTGGCTCAGTCAGTTTAGTGTCCGACTCCTGATCTCAGCTGAGGTCTTGATCCTGGGGTCATGAGTTCAAGCCCCGAGTTGGGCTGCACACTGAGTGTGGAGCCCACTAAAAACTAAGATTTAAAAAATAAGTAAAAAGTTCTTCCTGTGTATGTGATGATGATAAAATCTTGAAGTATTAATGATTATTTCCTACTGTTATCTCATTCAATTCACTAAGAATTCTCTCAAATATTACTGCCTCCATTTTCAAAAGAAAATGAAGCTAAGAAAGGTCAACTAAATTACCTAAGATCATACAGCTAAGTAAAGAGAGCCATGTTTCAACCTAGACTGTCTAAATTTAAGAGCTATGCTTTTTTTAATACCTCCAGTAGAATCAATGTTGTTATACCTTTTCCCCCAAAATAACTCTCCCACCTAGTTCTGCTTTCACTTCTCTGTTCTCTCCCTCCTAGGTAGGGGTAACTGTTCTCTGGACAGGTGTATAATTAGGTAATTTTTGTTTAGGCCAAATATTCATAGTGTGTTAAGGAAGGCGTAATATGCTACCTAGATTTGTGATCCCTCACTTAAGTTACTTACATGCTAAAAAAACAAATTAGAATTAGGTCATAGTTTTCAAAGGAAAAGAATCACTGAAATAGAGACATAGTTGTGATAACTACTACTGGAGGAATAGTTCGTTGTAGGTTTTTATTTCCCCCTGGATTTGAATTAATCAGATGTATATGCTAAGTTTCTTCAAGGCTGTCAATTTTTTAAAAAGATTTTATTTATTTATTTATTTATTTATTTATTTATTTATTTATTTTTAGAGAAAGAGAGAGCGTGCACGTGAGTGTGAGCAGGGAAAGAGGCAGGGGGAGAGGAAGAGGGAAAGAAGCAGACTCCCCACTGAGGGAAGAGCTAGAACTGGGGCTCAATCTCACAATCCTGAGATCACGACCAGAGCCGAAATCAAGGCTCCGGGGCTCAACAACAGCAGCAACAACAACAAAAACAAAAACAAACAGACAAACAAAAAAGGAAGAAGAAAGAGGAGGAGGAGAAAAAAGGAAAAAAGAAATTTATACTAGCCAGTGGTGTCCCCAGAGCAGCAACTCAAACCAACACCTTGAGATTTCACACTGCCGCCCCCTGCAAGACTGACTAACAAGAAGATGTGAGAAGGAATGATTGTTCTGCCTGCAAGGAGAGGATAAAATAATATCCATTTGAGGGCAGTTGACACCGCTATATTTGAAGATTTAATGACTAGAGGTCAGTTTACTATGAAACTAATGAAGCTGGGCTTGCATATGGTCTGGCAAAGGCCTTGGGAGGGGCCCTAGAAATGTCTCCTCATGGTCATATTTATTTGTAAAATTTTCAAAAGTAATACATTTTAACCATAGCTAATTAAAACTCTTGTTTCTTTCCACTCAGACTTTCCCTTGTGTTGGGTTATGTTTGGGATATATTTACTTAGTTTGGGTTTAATGGAATATAGTTATGGGATAGTCACTTCTATGTCTAAGTAAGTCATTGAGAGTCATTCAGATTATAGGAATAGCTTCTAAGAGTTCTCCTACCTCCCAAGGCCAACTCACCATGAAGCATAACCCAAAGATCTAGGACTAAAGCCAAGTCTGTAGAGAAGTCTTCCAATCAATTCTTCCAATTCCTAGCATATTATATCATAAGCTGGAGGCTTTGGTTCTCATCAACACCTAGCTAAAATGGAAATCCTTGGGGCACCTGGGTAGCTCAGTTGGTTAGGAGTCTGCCTTCAGCTCAGGTCGTGATCCCAGGGTCCTAGGATCGAGCCCTGAGTCAGGCTCCTTGATCAGCGGGAAGCCTGCTTCTCCCTCTCCCTCTGCCTGCCGCTTCCCCTCTTGTGCTCTCTCTCTCTCTCTCTGTCAAATAAATAAATAAAATCTTTTAAAAATAAATAAATAAAATCTTTTAAAAATAAATAAATAAAATGGAAACCCTCGCCTGTCAGGAATGTGTTCAGTAATGCAATGTATACAAGTATAAATGAACCATTCATTTTTAAAAAAATAGGAATGGCACAAAATAGAATTTGCCAGAATTCCTGTGTTTGTGGGGCAAAGCCTGTAGCAGGATTCCGGACAGCAAGTATGTCTTTGGGTGGAGTTATATTTTGTGCTTCTGTGATTGGATTGAGTCTTGACATATCTAACACCTCTTGCTCTGACAAATTCTGGTGGTTCTAGACAAGAAGGCATGCACAGCTGGCCCCAAAGCAGTGAAATGAGCCTGATATTTACCACTCATAAGTGAAAGAAATTTAAGTGAGGTTTTCCCAGATTTGAAAACAATCCTAAAACTGACATGGTCTAACTGGTCATGAATTGTGATGCAGAAATTTTAAACAATTAATAACAATAAAAAATTTTGATTGAGCATGCTTTATGAAAGACTCAACTATCTATTCTTTCTAGAGAATATTATTTTCTAAAAACAATGAGAAGGGGCGCCTGGGTGGCTCCGTCGGTTAAGCGGCTGCCTTCGGCTCAGATCATGATCTCAGGGTCCTGGGATCGAGCCCCACATTGGGCTCCTTGCTCAGCGGGGAGCCTGCTTCTCCCTCTGCCTGCTGTCCCCCCTGCTTGTGCTTGCTCTCTGTATCTCTCTCTCATTCTCTCTGTGTCAAATAAATAAAGAATCTTTAAAAAAATAAAATAAAAGCAATGAGAAGAGGCAATGAAACATTATGGAGCCATAAAAGATAGGGAAAAAGTGATATAAAATACACCAGGCAGTTATTAATTAATTAATTAATTAATTAAAATAATGTAAATGTAGAAATAAAAGTATTTGTCTTAATTTCATGACATCTCTGGTATTTGTCAACTTTTAAAAATCTGTAACTCCCCCAAAAACAAATAATCCAATTAGAAATAGGCAAAAGACAGGAAAAGACATTTCTCCAGAGAAAACATACAGATGGCCAACAGACATATGAAGAGATGCTCAACATCACTCATCATCAGGGAAATGCAAATCAAAGCCACAATGAGATATCACCTTACACCCGTCAGAATGGCTCAAATCAAAAACACAAGGAACAGCAAGTGTTGATAAGGATGTAGAGAAAAAGGAACGCTTGTGCGCTGTGGGTGGGAATGCAAACTGGTGCAGCCGCTGTGGAAAACAGTATGGAGGTTCCTCAAAAAAATTAAAAATAGAATTACCGTGTGACCCAGTAATGGAATTACTGGGTATTTACCCAAAGAAAATAAAAATACTAATTTGAAAAGATATAAGCACCCTGTGTTTATTGCATTATTTACAATAGCCAAGATATGGAAGCAGCCCAAGTGTCCGTCAATAGATGAATAGATAAAGAATATGTGTTTTATATATATACAGATATAGATATATAGATATAGATATACAATGGAATATTACTCAGCCATAAAAAGGAATGAAATTTGCCATTTGTGACAGTATAGATGGTTCTAGAAAGTATGTTAAGTGAAATAAGTCAGTCAGAGAAAGACAAATACTATATGATTTCACTCATATGTGAAATTTAAGAAACAAAACAAAGAAAAAAAGAGACAAACAAACAAACAAAACCAGACTCTTAAATATAGAGAATAAACTGGTGGTTACCAGAAAGGAGGTGGGTGGGTGGGATGGGTAAAGTGGGTGAAAGGGATTAAGAGAACGCTTATCATGATGAACACAGAGCAATGTACAGAATTGTTTAATCACTATATTGTACACCTGCAACAATATAACACTGTATATCAATTATACTGGAATTAAAAAAAAATAAAAATCTGTAATTTGTTATGATATCTTTTCCAATTCTTAATAAATATTTACTTTTGTGCCTAATTCTGTTTATAAAGTTGCATTCCTTTTTAGAAGGTTCCTCAAATTATATATGATTCAAGTCCTCCCCAAACCTGGATCCTCCCTTTGGCCCTGACAACAAGGGTAAAATACCCCAGGACCTTCAGTTTACGATTTACTTAAAAGGTAGATACAAGTATATGTAGCAGAATAAATGAATGAGTAAAATAATGAACCAGTGGAAAGGTAAGCCTGCTCACTGCTATAGTGCCAAATTCAGAAGCCTAGTTTCTTTTAGAGTACACAAATACACTTGGGCATTGTGTGTTCTGGGCCCTCTCCGCTCTCCCTACTGTACTGTGTTCCGCGGTGATCCCACCCAGCTGACTCACGGCTTAAATAACATCTGTAGACTGGAGACTCTCAAATTTATATCTCCAACCCAGACTTCTCTTCTGACCTCCAGACTTGTTTGTAAATGCTTACCTGGCATTCTCACTTGAATTTTCACCGACATTTCAACCGTACCATGTCTAAAACTGCAATCTCATTATTTCAACAAACTTCTCTCCCAGCCTTTCCCATCTTGGTGAAGGGCACCTCCAAAGACCCAGTTTCTTAAGTCTGAAGGTCATCCTGAGCACCCCACCTCCCAAATTCCCTTTACCCTCCTTTCAAAATGGATCCACTCTCTTCTCTTCCCCTCCACTGCCATGATCCTTGTTCATATGATTGTCACTTCTCTCCTAGATGATTGTTAGCCCCCTATTTTATCTTACACAATCCATTTTCCAAAAAGCGTCCAATCAACATTTTAAAAATATATATTGTCAAAGGGTACACGCTTCCAGTTATAGGGTGAGTAAGTTCTGGGAATCTAATAGTCAATGTGGTAACTATAGTTAACAATATCATATCACATATTTGAAAATTGCTGAGAAAGATCTTAAATGTTCTCATCACACACAAAAAAACCTGTCGTTATGTGAGGTGATCAATGTTTTAACTAGTCTTATTGTGGTAATCACTTCACAATATATACATGTATCAAATCATCATGTTGTATGCCTTAAGCTTACATAATGTTTGTCAATTATATCTCAATAAGGCTGAGAAATAAACAAAATAAACTAGCTGATCAAATCACACCCCACCACAGCCCCCCATTAAAATCTTTATTCATTTCCCACTGAATCAATATAAATCCAAACTCCTTGGCATGACCTTCAAAGCCCTGCATGATATGATATACCTCTCTACCTCATCTCTTGTCAGAGCAGCCCCCTACTGGCTTTATTTGAGTTTCTTGACACACCAGACTCTTTTCCATTTCAAAGTCTTCGTACACACCGTTTCCTCTACATGGAATACAGGCCCCAACCCCAACCCCAACACACACACTTTATACAAATTCTGCTATAGGTCTCAGCTTAAATCTCCTCAGGGAGACCCTTCCCTTACCACCCAGTTTAAACTGGGTCTCCATTATTTAGTCTCTCATTAGCAATTGACACTTTCCCCCTTTTAAGATAGATCATAATTTGTATTTATAAGTTATTTTTGCTTAAAGTTTGTCCGTCCTACCGGCTATAAGTTCCGTGAGGACAAAACTGTTTCTATTTACCTCAGCACTGGGTTCACAAAAGCTTTCAATAAATACTTGCTGATGAATGAGTAAATAATATGATGCCTAGTTAAAGTTAGAGCAAGCCTACTAAAATTATGATACAGGATTAGATAAAGATTTTTAATCAGTAGGAAGGAAGGAAGGAAGGAACAAAGGAAGGGAGGGAGGGAGGGAGGGAGGAAAGAAAGGGGAAATGAAAAAAGAATGAATGAAGGAAGAAAAGCAAGAGAGAGCAAAGACACACTACAATTTCTAAGGCTTTATTCGTGTCCTTTGATTTGGCAACTCAGGCTAAGCTTAAGATCCTATCAATACTTAAATTCTGCATATCAGTGAGACCATATGATAATTGTCTTTCTCTGATTGACTTATTTTGCTTAACATAATATACCCTCTAGCTCCATCCACGTTGTTGCAAATGACAAGATTTCAATTTTTGATGGCTATGTAATATTCCATTCTTTATCCATTCATCTGTTGATGGACATCTGGGCTCTTTCCATAGTTTGGCTATTGTGGACATTGCTGCTATGTGGAATTTAAGAAACAAGGCAGAGGATCATTAGGGGAAGAGAGGAAAAAATGAAATAAGACAAAACCAGAGAGGGAGACACACCATAAGAGACTCTTAAACAAACTGAGGGTTGCTGGAGGGGAGGGGGTGAGGGAATGGGGTGGCCAGGTGATGGACATTGGGAAGGGTATGCGTTGTGGTAAGCGCTGGGTGTTGTGTAAGACTGATGAATCACAGACCTGTACCCCTGAAACAAATAATACCTTATATGTTAATTTAAAAAAAAAGATCCTATCAATACTTGTGTAGTCCCTTTCCCCCATTACAAAAGGACAGAAATAGCTTTAACTTCAGGAAAGCAATTTAACTGATAAGGTGAACATTCTGTACTTCCTTATTATACCTCTCTGTTAAATATCCAGAAATAGCACGTTTACTATCAGTCTTTTGCAGTCTTTCAAGGTATACAATTGCACCCTAATCTAAAATGTAAACTTCTAATTTATATCACTAGAATCATGGAAGATTGAATGTATGGGTGTATGGGCAGGAAGAATCTGCTGTTTTAGAAATATGCAAAATCAATGTAGCAATGTTGTGATATGAAGGTAATACTGGTTGAAATGTCTCTGAAAAGTTACTCACCTTTTCAACTCTTTCTTTTTCATTTCAACTCTTAAAATGAGTTTATTCCATTCATGGTTCATTGGCCATTTTGATTTTCATCCCCATATTTATTAGTGGAGAATTTTAAATCCCCAAATTATCATGTGGGTGAAAAACACAAATAAATGAGTGTTTTCAAAGAATTTACACATGTCAGAGGGATTCCCTGATGACTCAGAGTTCAAGCTGCACTGTGTAGAGAAAGCATGCTGTCAGTCTTCAGGGTATGGGTATAAGTAAGACCACCTAATACTGAAGATACTCTGGTGGCTACTAACAAATAATTATTACTGACATTTCTTTTTCTGGCAGCCTTTTGGTTTAATTCATGGCTAATTTTTTTTAAGTGATCTCTATACCCAACATGGGGCTCGAACTCATGACCCCAGGATCAAGACTCGCATACTCTATGGACTGAGCCAGCCAGGCATCCCAACTCATGGCTAATTTAATTGGTGAAATAATGTTGCAAAATTAATTCATCCAGCAACGATGTATTGAATTCTGACTCTGTACTAGAGCTGCACTGTGTGGTACAGTAGCCACCAGCCATGTGTCGCTACTGAGCACTTGAGAAATAGCTAGTGCTACCTTTTTACCTTATTTTTAATTAATTTAAATTGAAGCACTGACTCTCAAATCAGTTATTGGAAAACTTTTAAGTATGTTTGAAACAATTTGGGTATGTGAATCTACCTTTTCTATTTATTTATTTATTTATTTATTTGCAAATCTACCTTTTCAACCCTAAATTTTCTGAAATGCAAGTACAGTCCAAGCATTTACAGTAAAAATTTAGCATCCATATTGAGACGTACTTCAAGTACAAAAAACACACTGGATTTTGAAGACACAGGGCAAAAAACACTAAAATATTCTATAATATTTTAATAGTGATTACATACTGAAATGGTAATATTTTTTCTATTTGGAGTTAAATAAACTATATTATTAAAATTAATTTCCCCTGTTTTGTTTTATCTTTTAAAAATGTGGCTACTAGAAAATTTCAAATTTCATATGTGGCTTGCATTATATTTCTAGTGGACAGCTCTATCCTATGGACTAGATGTAGAGTCAAAAATGATTTCACCTATCCCTTGGTGTCAAGAAGCCTATGACTTCAATTTCAATTAGTCTGAGCCACTTGCTCTCACCATCTTCTTTAGCACCAGTTACACCACACATCCCAGCCAATGCACAAATATATGCCATTGGGCCCAAAGATCCAAGTGTGGATGAATCAACACAAATGCATTCCTCCTACTAAAAATGTCAACCCAGAGGAAATTTTATATGGATGATACAGTAAAAAATATAATTTTCAAATATGATTACTAATCAATTCTTATCATTCTTTATTTTCAACACACTCTAACTTCTCCTCCTTTCATAGAATTTCACAATTTCCTGCTTGATCAAATTTCCATGCATTCCCCAATTCATTTATTAAGGTTTGAATATAGGCTAAACAAAGGAGAGTATATTCGTTATCTGTTGTTGCTTAACAGATTACCCCAAAATTCAGCAGCTTAAAACAATGAGCAATTGTTATCTCACAGTTTCTGTGAGTCAGGAATCTGGGCACAGCTTATGTGGGTTCCTCTGGCTCAGTCTCCCATGGGCTGTTATCAAAGTCAGGGCTGCAGACATCTCAAGGCTTGACTGGAGAGGATCACCTTCTAAACTCATTATGTGGCTGATGTCGGGCCTCATATCCTCACTGGCTATTGGCCAGAGACATTAGATTTTTGCCACGAGGACCTCTCCATGAGGAAACTCACAGTATGGCAGGGGGCTTCCCTTAGAGTGAGTGAGTGAGGGAAGATTGAGAACAAGCAAGATGGAGGCCTCAATCTTTTTATGACCTAATCTCGAAAATGGTGTCTTATCATTTTTGCCATTTTCTATGTGTTAGAAGCGAATCATTAGGTCCAGCCTACACTCAGGGTGGGTCATAACACAAAAGCATGAACACCAGGACGTAGGATCCCCAGACCATCCTAAAGTATAACCAAAATCGGTTAATGAGTCCTTGAATAATTGAGACTGACTCAAGCAAAGAAAGTCTTTAATGTGACTCTTTTTAAATTATTAACCATAAATCTAGAAATGTAATCAAATATTCTTGAAATATATATATAGTAGTCCTGACTGAAGATATTTGGTTACTGTTTGCTGGAATGCTAAGATTTTTAGGATTCTGTTCATGATTTATAAGGGAAACCCACCCCCCCCAAATACGAAATATAGTCCATCCCCTAAAATCATAGTAGCATCATTAAAATTCTCAGAAGCTTGTATTTTTAAAAATCCATAATCAGAAGTGCTCAGGTCTGGTTTTGTTCATAGGCAGGTCATGGTTAATCCCTCTTAAAGACTTTTCCCTGGTACTGTGGAGTTGAAGTATTCCTGATGCTTTTCCATGGCACGAAAATGTGGGCTGCTCTGAAGTGGTACTCAATTCCCATTTCAAATTAAAGCTCTCATATGAAATGGATCCCCCTCCTTTCATTTACCTAACTTATCTCTCACTACACCCCCACATGAGTTTTCCACTGTGACCTGACTCATCCACTGATTTCTCTTTACAAGGCCATCACATAGCTATCATCCTGATTGATAACAGATCCGTTCTATTTCTTTCTGTTAAACCACGTTTTCCCTCTCCTTTAAAAAATATAAAATCTGGGTGCCTGGGTGGCTCAGTTGGTTAAGCGACTGCCTTCGGCTCAGGTCATGATCCTAGAGTCCCTGGATCGAGTCCCGCATCGGGCTCCCTGCTCGGCGGGGAGCCTGCTTCTCCCTCTGACCCTCCCCCCTCTCGTGTGCTCTCTCTCTCTCTCTCTCTCTCTCTCATTCTGTCTCAACTAAATAAAAATAAAATCTTTAAAAATAAAAAATAAAAATAAAAAAAAATAAAAAATATAAAATCTGCTGAAGCTCACCTTCCAGACGAACCTCAGCAGCTTTTAATGACAATTTAATTAGACTTGAATGAAGGTGCAGACCACGGAGGGGTGGGGAGTTGCTGTCAGACCAGTGTACTGACATTTACGATTTCAGAGGTAGAAGATTTTCAAGGTGTAACCATGGAAATGAACAGACAAATTGTGATCAAAGTTGTTGGGAACAAGGATGTCTATGTTATTGGAGGGCAGAGAGTTGGATGGGTGTATGTTCTCATGACAATGGTTAGGCGGAGGGATGCAAGTGAAGGAGGAGTGTAACTAGACTGGGGGGCCCAGTGCAATATCCCCTCAACTGGACTCAGGAAAGAGAAAGCTGTATGAGAGGTTGCAGTTAAAAAGGGGTGACAGTGACTAAGAGGAATACATAATGTACTGGATTTTCATTTTAAAAACCACAACCTGGTTTGAAGAAGTAATCAGTCAAATACAGGCTGGCCTGTGAATTATTCTGGAAGGTGTACCCACGCTCTCACCTCCTGATGCCAAATCTATAACCTGTGACCCTAAATATATATCACAGCCAGACTGAGCTTCTCTTAGAGAAGTAAACTTGCAATGCTGGGAAAGTGTAAAAATAAGTTTTTAAATGGTAAAAAAAATTGATGCCAAATCACAGTGCTTAATATTTTTGTACAAGGATTATAATGTTTTGTAAATCATTGTTACAGTTTCTATGTTTTATTCATGATTTGAGATATTTGATGTGTTTAAGAGAACCTCACGTGTTAGGTTTGTTTTTAAGTGAAATACTTAGAAATATTTGACTAATTAAACTTATAATCAATATTTAAGGGAATCCAATTACTAAATCTACAAGTATTCCCTTATTTTTCATGCAAAAACTCCTTGAATGCTGAGGAAGTTTGATTAGACTTTATTAGGTAAAGAAGAAAAAAGTTACTAAATGTGTGATAGTTTGAAATGTCTAAGAAAATTTGGTAAATGTGTCAAGTGTTTAGGGAGATTTAATTATAAATTTATAGTTAATAATTTAAATTTATAAGATGATTGAGTGTTAACCAAGAAAAAGTAAAAATGAATGTTTTGAATTTCAAGACAAACTACATTAGATTTATAAATAAAATAAGATTTCTAAGTTGAGCTCAAAAGCTTCAAAAAACTAAGTTCAAAGATTTGCAACCGTTACTGAGTAGTTTTTCTTTTCTTTTTTTTTAAGTAATGTCTACGCCCAACATGGGATTCAAACTCAATCCCGAGATCAAGAGTTGCACGCTCTACCAAATGAGCCATCCAGGTGCCCCTATTACTGAATATTAATTAAAATAAAAATAATAATGTGCCAACAACATGGATTGGTTACATAAATTATGACCCATAGGTATGATGAAATTTCAAATTATTACAAATAATTTTGTAGAAAAATCAATATAGACAGCATTTGATTTTTTAAAAAGCAAGCTATAAAAATATATATAAGATTATCCTGTGACGCCTGGGTGGCTCAGTTGGTTAAGCATCTGCCTTCACCTCAGGTCATGATCCCAGGGTCCTGGGATGGAGCTCCACATCCACATTGGGCTTCCTGCTCAGCAGGGAATCTGCTTCTCCCTCTCCTTCTGCCCCTCCCCCGCCCCCCATGCTCTCTCTCTCTCAAATAAATAAATAAATAAATAAATAAATAAATAAATAAATCTTAAAAAAAAAAGATTGCATGCCTCTTTAAATGTAGGAATTGTCTTCCTCACCTACGTAACCTGCGTGTCTAGCACATAGAAGGCATTTAATAAGTGTTGCTTGATAGAGGGAATGAAGAATAACTTTTCATTTCTCTTCTTGCCTCTCCACTTGAAAATGCAGGCTCTGATTTGAAGACTTCCTATCCCCAAAAAATCTGCTCTAAAATATCTCCTTGTCAGTTTGCCACAGTGATTGAAATTCTCTCTGTTGAAGTAAACTTTTTTTAGTTAAAGCATTATCTCCAAAGGCTCTACTCTTGAACTCTATCCATTCCCAGGACTGGCAAAATGATCATGGTTGTCGAAACTGAGTGATGAATATGTATATCGTTTACATTGTTACCTCTACTTTTGTGTATGTTTGAAAATTTCTGTATTAAAAAATGTCTTAGAAACCTGTCAAAAAATTCAACAAGTCATGCAACAAATATTTAATTTATGAGAGCACACTGTATGCTAGTCACTGGGTTAGAGTCTAGGGATACACGTGTGAATAAAAGGGGTGAGAGTGGGCTGTGGGTAGGAGTGGGACAAACATACAGTGCAACACACAGACGTGAGAAAGGAGAGGATATACCTAGGTCACAGTTGGGGTGCAGTCGGGGGCTGACAGAGTGGTCCAGGACAAATCTAGAAGGCAGACTGGAAGGGGCAGGGAAAATGGTGAGACGGGGGGGGTCACTCCAGACAGAAACAGTATTAAGTACCAAGACATGGAAACCAGGTAGAAGGTGGTGAATTTGGAATTCTAGTTCTCTATGACTCTAACTTCGGGTACATATGGAGGAATGGTGGGAAAAAAAATAGTCCAGGTATAAGCTAAGCTGTTGTCACAAAGAGACCCCAAGATAAAGTGGATTAAATACGATCAAAGTTTATTTCTCTCAAGTAGCCGTTTAGAGGTATGCAGGTAGTCCAGGCTTTCAGGGTTGCTCATCGGAGTCCTAAATGCATTCCACGCTGTTGCTCCACCATACCCTAGGATGTGATCCTTGTCTGCATCATCAAAATGGGATGACTGTCATGTCCACGTTCCAGCTCAGCAGAAAGAAAGAGCAAACATGGAAGGCAAGAAATTTCCTTCAAAAAATAATTTACTTTGAAGTAATTTCAAATTTATAGAAAAATTTTCTAACCAGTAAAAGGAGTTTCTGTATCTCCTTCACCTAGATTCTCCAATCAACATTTTATTGCATTTATTCTCTTGTATTCATGCTCTCTTTATATATGCGTATAGGAAGAGCCGTGTCCCTAAACTCTCTGATTTCTATTTCCCCCACGCAAAGTCACTCTCCTCTCTAACTAGGATACAAACCCTCCAAATCAGGAAATCAACATTAGTACATAGTTCAAGATGTCATTCAAATTTTGTCTACAGCAATGTCTCTTTCGCTTTCTGGTCCAAGATCCCATTCAGGAATATGGGCTACATTTTGTTGTTTCTGCAGACTCTTTAGTTGTGGAACAACTCCTCAGTCTTTTGTGTCCTTGACAGTTAAGAGTGCAGGCCTTTCATTCCTTAGCATGACCCTCAACTTAGGCTGTCTCATGTTTCCTCATCCAGACTCTGGTAAGGCATTCTTAGAAGGAATACCACAGAAATGACACTGTGTTCTTCTTAGAGGATCCCAACAAGAGACATGCCATGTTGACCCATCCAGTGGGTGATGTTAACCTTGATCACCCGGTTGAGTTGGGGCATGCTAGGTTTCTCTACTATGGAGCCATCCTTTTCTACTTTGTAATTGATTAGTATTTTGGAAGGGGGTGTTCCAAGACTGCACTAATATTCTATTCTTTTTTTTTTTCTAAAGATTTTATTTATTTGTTTGACAGAGAGAGACACAGCGAGAGAGGGAACACAAGCAGGGGGAGTGGGAGAAAGAGAAGCAGGCTTCCCGCAGAGCAGGGAGCCCGATGCGGGGCTCGATCCCAGGACCCTGGAATCATGACCTGAGCTGAAGGCAGACGCTTAACGACTGAGCCACCCAGGCGCCCCAATATTCTATTCTTTATAGAATGACGTGTGGCATCATCTGGGCTTTCCTGAAACAAAGTGTTGTGATCCGATTGTGCTTTAGAGAATCTCAATGGGAAGGGGGCAGTGATGGTTGTTGTGGGGTGACTGTGATCATCTAAGCAAGATCATTGTGAAGACTCATGGTGGTGGAGAGTAGAAAGGACGGAGGGAACGTATGAAAAAGATATTTAGGTGATAGCTCCCAATCTAGACCTGATGATGAGTTGAACATGAAGATTTAAGAGAAGAGGTTAATAAACGGGTGAATAGTGACTGAGATAGTGTGCTTCAGGAGCACATTCTGGTTTTTTTGAAAATGGGTGTGTAGTTGGTGAGAGGGGTATAAACTGAAGATACAGACTTCGGAATCTTTGGTGTCAAGACAGTGCTGGGAGTAGAAGAGTCACTAGGAAGGCTGGAGGAGAGAAGAGAGGGGCTTTAGCTCAGGGGAACACCAGCATTTGGGGAAGGGAAAGAGGAGGTAGACCAGCAAAGATTGAGAAGGTATAATTGGAGAGGTGGGAGGATGATGGTTGTAGTAAATAAGACATTAGCAGATTAGCTGCCTACAGCCTAACAAAAGTCTGAAAGGATAAAACATGAGACTTCACAGATGTGCATGGGAGTGGCAGGAAGTAGAGAAAGATAAACCCAAAAATTCCCCCCATGGTCAAGGAGCGGCACACAGACCCTAAGGGAACAGGTTTGTTAGGAAGAATGTGAAACCTATAGCTTTTCTTCCATTAGCTTCTTGGTCCTGAGCTGGGCCGCTCTATTATTTGTAGTCCTCCACA